>NC_042287.1:5658485-5758485 GCF_901000725.2 Takifugu rubripes
CAGGTTGATCTTCCAGCTGGTGTTTGCAGTTCACCGATTTGACCTGCAGGGGGGCGGTCATCAGTGTTGTCATTGTTAATTAAGCAGGGTACAGGTGCGCTTTTCAGCTGCATGTCTCACCTCTTGCAGCCAGGGTGGTCAGTCAGCTCATAGTTGGAGGCATGAAGTGGCTGGCCGGCATTCACTGGGTTGAGGATCACTTTATCGCCCACAACCACCTGAAATACACAAATGCTCAGGACGCTGCAGTGCCGCGCTTGCTGCTGTTTGACTACACGGTTGTGGAATTACGTTGTCTCCATTGGCACGGAGCTTCCAGAAGGGCTGGATAAAGAGCCAGGAACCTTCATTCCCCGTCCCATCCAATGTGACTCGCATGGCATTCTTCTCCAGCAGAGCAGGCAGACGCTTGTTCACCGTCAGATATTTGTTGCTTTTCATGTGAAGCAACTGCGATGGAGAGCACCCTCGGTTACGTGTTTTTACAAAATCACATTTCTTTTCTCACGAACCATCCCTGCTTCTGACTTCTGTGCTAAAGTGAACCCACGTGCTCAACGGGTGATGTCATTTTGGGATAAGGTCAACTCAATGACTTCTTGGATGGTTCAAGACTGAGATGGAACAGTGAGCCACTGTAGCTACTGACCCAGGCATGTTACAAACATCACTCAGGTAAATCTCAGGCTCAGACATGTGAAGGTGCAGCTCTCTTACACCTACCCACACATAGACACAATGCATTCCTTAGAATGCATTGTGTCCCCACTCCCCCCAAAATATGCTTGTTTTGCAGGTGAAATGCACACTCTAGTCCTCACTGTGCAGCATGTTCCAGCACAGAGAGATACTTTTGCTCTATGTGATCTTATCTGTACGTCAATATTGAGCTCACTTCAGAGCAGATCGCTTATCTATTTTGCACCATCTCTCTCTTCCACTCGTGCACACAAACCTCTTTTACAGGAATCACATGTTGGTGAGCACGGCCTGTGTGTGTGTGTGTGCGTGCGCGCGCGCGTGTGTGTGTGTGACAGTTATTGCAGTGGTAAGGTAGATACTGTAGGAGTAGCAATAATTGAATTCAATTTAATTCACATTTGAGGAACTTCTTTGTGTCATTTTTACAACATTGTTTGATGAACTTTAGGGGAAATAACCAGCTGATACGCTGCTTATGAAAAGTACACACACTCACACACGTCCCCGGGCTTCTATCTTTGCAAGTCTTTGACATAATGCATTATTATTACCAAAATACAATGTCCAATACCATGTCCTAACCCTCAAACAATCCTTTGAAGTTGTAGGACCAGCACAAATGTCCCTTATTTCCCCAAAAAGTCCTCGCTTTGCCAGTTGAATGCAGTTTTGGTATGTAGCAAGTACAATAACACACATACACACACACACACACACAAAGCATACTTTGTTGATTTTATATATGAAATCAAGAGCAATATCTTTCATCTTTGCAACAACCCCCCCCCAAAAAAGAGTTCATGTATAAAAGCAGCAAAAGCACCAACAAATCAGACGCTCCATTTCTCCTTGGACTAGTTTGTGGAGTTCACAAAGTACGGCGGCTCCTCCTTCACACCCTTCGCACACTAACCTCATTACCAGAGTGTTTATCTCCTAATTCACACCAGTTGAAGCATGAAGGCATGAAATGGAAAGTGCTTTGACAGGTGTCCAGTTTGGCCTGATAATACCGTAATAAAGGGCTGAGTCGTTACCTGCATGACTGTTCCGTATTTGACAACGTCTCCATGGACTTTTTTGTTTTCCGTCTCGTTTTGCTTCTGTTCCAAGTTGGAGGCGTGCTGCAACACAAACACACACACACACATACTTGTCTTCATGTGGTTCAGACGCCGGCTCCCTGTGACTCAAAAAAGCCTGACCAGATGCAAAGTCAAGATCAGGTTAAACCAGTTGGAATTAGCACCAAAGCATTTTCATCCATCCATTAAATATGTGAGTCAACACATCATGTGTGTGGGTGTGTGGGTGTATCTTTTTTACCTGCAGTTTCTGCAGCAGAACCACATCTGCAATCTTGTCCTTCTCATGTTTGGCTTGTTTGGCTTTCCAGAACTGCTTCTGAGCTGAGTATCGGCTCATGGGGCACACCTTAAACAGGCAGTCTGCGTGATAACAGTTGTAATTGTTGTTATTATTGTTGTTATTACTGCTGACAGTGGAGTGGGGCTGATATATTTAGAATTTAGGACTCACCGGAGCGGACATTTCCAAGGTTATCAGAAAAAATAACCCATTTCACACGATTCAGACTCTTATGCTACCCAAGTACAGAGTGTATCGGTTCAGGATTTAAATGTCGTTGTCGGTTTTTAAGTTTTAAAGAACAATCAATGGTAATGATTTAAGGACGGCAGCGAGTCGAGTGGAATGCCTCATTGAGCTCTTCCATCGTTTGGTTTTGTACAGAAAGTTAAATGTATGTTACATAGGAAAGAAGGGGGCCAGAAGCATGCACGCTTGCACAAAAAAGAACAGTGATGGGGCCAAATATTGACTTTCCTGCAGCAGATCCTGTACTACTATTCCTGTGCACATACAGAATGCGTGCAAGTGTGTGTGTGCTTGTATGTGTATGTGTATGTGTGTGTGTGTGTGTGTGCGTGTGTGTGTGAGGCAGATCTAATTTTCCTTTGTGCTGTACTGCAAATTTAATAGGTTTTTCAGACTAAAGAGTAATTTGGGGCTTATAATTCCTCATGTTTTTGATGGAAAGGAGCATGATCTGAGCTTGTCTCACCTCTGAACTTCTTTGGAGGATTCTCCAGATCTCCAGCAGCTGGTTCGACCACGCAGCGGTCATCAACCAACCTACAGACACACCACAGAAGAATATAAGCCTGGGACAGGATATGTTGGTGACTGTGGTTAGTCTGTTTCCTCGAGTGTGGGAAACCAACATTGCACACAAGTCAAAAACAAAAGACAAAAATGTGTTCATGTTCCATCCTGTTTGAATAGCGAGTCGACCCTGAGCTAATCTGCCCCCCAACCTGTGTTTGGACTAAAGAGGGGCTCATCGGCGCCACTAACACACCCCAAACGTGTTGCCACCACTGCCATCAGCTGTTGTCGTCGTTGGCTTTGAGCATGACACCAGAGATGAGAGGCAGGTTAAGGAGTTCCGTCAGAACCTCCTTCATGACTGATGGACATGAAGCAGGAATCCAGGCTTTGTGACTGTCCAGGAACAGTCAGACTGCAACACACTCGCACCTCTATTGTCTGCCTGCCAGGTGTGTCCCCGGTGTCTCAGGAAACACTCATCGCTCTGTTCACAAAGCTGTCAGTCACACACACACACACACACACACACATGCATGCGCGCACACATGCGATGGATGGAAGTTGCCCGCAACTTGGGCAGAGTTCACAGAGGGCCTGACATCATGTTAGCATCTGAAATACAACAAGCTATCCACACCTGATGCACCCAAACAAAGGCCCAAAGCACCACTGAGCTGCTGTTCTTCACTGACCCATCCATGGGGAGGTGTGAGGAAGGAGGACAAGCATGAGGGTCCCATGAAGACCTCCAGAGTGAGAACCTCAGACACCTGGAACCTCATTATGAGGATGACAAATATACAACCTGGAAGGATGGAAATTGTGGTAAGAGGCTCTAATAGACACCTAGATTTGTTTATCTAATGCCATCCGCTGCTATTTTGCTTATGGCTTGTGGCAGTAAAAATACATTTAAATGAGGATTGGAATGATTTCAGGAGCTCCTCGTTAAGCAGTTGTGTGCAGACAGAAAAAAAATGGCAAATAAGAATATAATTTAATAAGGTCCACATATTCAAAGGCGCAGCCTGAAGGTGATTCTGAAGTCAAACAGGACCCGAGTTAGACCGGTTTACCACCTCGTTCATCCTGCAAGGCTAACAGAAAGGTCACGGGATCAGAAAGTGCAACAGAGGTCAAGATAATATTACCAATATTTGCAGCTGATCACTGGAATAACACCATTTTAATAAAACGTTAAAATATCTAAATAATAAACATGGGGGTAGGGCATTGATGTGATTTCTTTTCGTTCTCATTTTAATGACATTTTGACCACTGAGCAGCAGATTCCGAAAAAAACCTGGTTTCATTAAAACAAAAGGAGGTTGTTTAAGGTTGGGATTTGCCCTGTTTTTCTCCATTAGGTGAATTTGACTGTATGAAAAGCAGCAGGCTCAACCAGTCAACCACCTGTGGATCCAGGAGCAGCAGGGAAAGCAGCAGTACCTCCCAGAACCACGACATGGGTTCTGGTTTGTATGACTGTAATGTGTGCTGATGAGCCAGCGGCGCTCGTTAGCCCCTAATTCTGTCAACCTTCAGTCTAATAAACAGCAATGGTAAGAACACCTACGAGCCTTGAGCCAGTGTCTCTCATCATTTGGATCTGCTGGTGTTGTTTGCTTGGGCGGGTGGATAGCAAACACAGCCGGAGGCTCACAAGTATGCATATTTACATTTCTGCAATTCATGTGTTGCACCATGTCGACACGCTAATATTGAACATTCTGTTGTGGTCAGCGAGAGCGTGACAGCGCATGTCGTGCACGCCGTCCTTCACTATTCCTGCAGGAAATGGTGATTAACCTCAGAGCCGGGCCCACCGAGGCCCCGGAGGCCAGAAACTGGGCCTCTTTCTTTGCTGTTCCTGGGACAGGAAGCTGACGTGCGGCTGCTTTCAGGATTGTTTTAATTGTTGCAGCTCACATCGATAAGAGTTAATGATGAAGCTGAAAGCTACAAAAACTAAAAAGGTCAAGACCGCAGAACAGGAAACACACACACTTGCTGGCAGAGTGGATCACTCTTGGACATGCTGGTAGCACTTCCTTTTCCTGCCATACAAGTAGACATAAAGTGACTGTGCACCCTCTCCCTCTCTCTCGTTCACCAAAGTTAAAAATAACATCTCGATTCTAGAATAAAGTGCAAAGTTAGCAGCAGATTACTGCAGCAGATCACTGCTCTCCCTTCTGCACTTCAGCCTCGCTCATTTACCAACACCGGACGGACGTGCGAAGGTACCGACCGAACCCAGCAGGAGGCCGAAGCTCGGCTCAGCTTCCATCTCAAAGCTGGTGCGTCTACAAACTCTTCCAGGAGGTCACGACACCCGCGCAGAGCTGGAAATGAGTTAGCAGACACCTCAGATCCAGTAGGTGCTCCATTACTGCAGCACGTGGCAGGTTTACATGTGTTATTACTACTGTTACTACATATCTAGAGGAGAGCAGCTCGTTATATACGGGGCTGTTTCTCCTGCAGCAGGACCCTCTGTGGAGGGGGGGTAACAAGGGTAAATTCATGGAATGATGAGCGCTTCTGCTGGTTCATCAATAAAGCGATTAAGATTTAGATCGTTGAAGTTCATAAATTAAATTAAACAGGTTCTATCTGCACCCTAACAAAATACTTTAGAACCACAAAGTTCCACGGCGCCACAGGCCTGATGGACACCTGCTAGTGGTACCAGAGCCGCACTATTTCCTGCAACACGCTGAACATGTTCGAACAACAGATGATTTACAGAACGTTCTCATGGTTCCTGGACGTTTAGAACCACCGGGTGGCTACAGACCCAGAACAGGGGTGTAATTACAAATACACTTAGACCACAATGACACTTGTTTACGGTGAACAACACATCTGTGTCTTATAAACGCACCACAAACGGCGCGAAGCACAACAAAATAAAACATGAGCTTCTTCTCCAACATGTAGAAGTCAATAAAGAAAACTTCTTGACTTCTGACTGGGGCCAACATTACGTAGTAAAACTCCGAAGAAATAGCAATTAAAATAATAAAAAATGTGGTTTAAGTAACTCAGCTTTTCAATACAAAATTCTAAATGACTATTGGTGCAGGTGCAGGAGGAGAATCGTGTGGAGGCAGAAGAGCTTCAGTGAGAAGATGCAGGACAATAAAAGACAATCGAGGCTGTGATGTTGACAGCAGGAACTCCTGGCTGCAGCCTCTCCGCTACACTTGGCACACTTTGGTCCTGCCAGGCAGCACAAGCAGCCTTCAAATGCCATAAAACAGGTTGGGGGCTGCACCACTCCTGAATCCCTAACTGGGTGAGCTGGTTTAGCTCACTGGGCAAACTGTGCTCCAGCACGGTCGGGCTGGTCGCGGAGCTCTTAACTCCTGCTGGTTTTGGTCGTTGGGACGTTCAATTGTAATTCACGTAAAAACGACCATAGTCTGGTGTTGCAGGTACATCTCTCTCTCACACACACGCACCACCAGCACCAGCAGCAGGGTCCGGGAACTCACCCCAGGGTGCTGATGAAGCCATTGACGGAACCCTCGGCGTACAGAGACACGATGTCCCCGATATGGAGGAAGCTGGAGGCAGAGTCCGACATCCTGCAGCTGGTTCCGCGGCTCCGGCGGCGACAGAAAGCGCAGGTCCACCAGGTAGAAACTTTCTCCTGTCGACTCGGTGCTCCGAGTCTCACGCAAAGCAGGAAGGTTCTCACATGCAGCCGGGATGGGAACGCGCAAACCGGGTCTTCAACATGTCCGGACCGTCCCAGGAGCCCCCACAGGAGCCAGACCGAGACTCTTCCTGGCTGCACTTCAGCCCGGGGTCTTCAGCGATATGGACGCGCTCCCCTCCCACTGCGAGCTGCCGGGTGCAGGGTGCGAGCGTGCGTGCGTGCGTGTCCGTGTGTAATTGTCTGTGTGTGTGTGTGTGTGTGTGTGCGCGCGCGCGCGCGTGCCTTGACGTGTGCGGCGACAGACTTCGGCGATTCAAAAAAAAAAGAAAAGAAACCAGGAAGTCGGCGAAGGTGTATTGAAGGGAGCGCGCCGTAGGGCGCGCGTGCGCACGCGCACGACCCTCCACGAACTTCTAAAACAGCGAGTTTAGCGACATTTATCAGCTGATGCAAAGTGAAACTTTTCACTCTAATTAGCACATTTTCAGCTTTACCTGGATAGTTATTGCTTCACGTCACTATTTGATGACATTTTCACGTCTAAAACCCAAAATGCACTTTACAGATTGTTGCATCAAGTAGTTTTAAGGTTTAAGAGGTCGCTGCAGTTTATCCTGCTGCACGTGACACCTACTGACAAACAGGAACTCGAGTCACTTTTGATTTATCTGACTTCAATAAAATTAAACTCGGACCATGAAGCAGTAGCAAGCAGCTCCGTCTACAGTATTCCATCATCATCATCATCATCGGCGCCATCCGGGTGAGAAGACATGTGACATGACCTGACCTTCCATTGCTGTTTGACTTCTGCTGGCAGATGTCAAACAGACGCATCACAAAGGCGGGTTGTTCTGAGACACGAGGAACGATCGGCCAGGCGCTGCTGATGAAGGCTGGATGGATAAAACAGGATAAAACAATACAAGCTTATGTCTTATTTTAATTTTTTTGGTGAGAAACAACATGGATCAGAAGACAGACCCGAACAGTCGAGGTTTTCTGGGAACATGGACGAGGTGTTTGCAGGTGTTTGGTGGGGACCTGGAATCTCAACATTCTCACTGAAGACAAGTGTGGAGTTAAATATATCCAGAGGAGATGGAAGCCCAGAGCCTTCCGGAGGCATCCAGAGAACTCCCCAGTAGTTGGGAGGCCTGCTTGATGCTGCTGCATGCCTAACACACATAAACACACACACACACACACACACCTTCATCACACACATAAAGACTGCGCCTCCCAATTACCTTCTGTAGTCACTTGTGAATCTTAGCCTCCGGAGTTGGTCAGTGATCTGTTGTGGTTCCCCAGGATGACTGGGGAGGCAGCTTTGATTCCTCTGACCAGGTTCCTCTCAGTGCAGGTGAACCCGATAAAGCGGTGCGGACGCAGCGGCTGCTTCTTTCCCGACCTCCTCACTCGTGGCTGCGGATGAGCCGCCACAGTGGCTGCAGCGTCCGTCAGTCGCTACAGTGTTTCGTGTCCTCAGCAGCTGAACAAACACAAACAAGTACATCGGTTAATCTTGTTGGGTCTTTGGTTAAAAGGTCAAGTTGATTTCAGCCCTAAATCCCCCTCCTGGGCCACTAGATGCTCTGTGCTGCAGTGTCTGTTACACAGAGACAGGCTGCACATTCTGCGTAAATTGTTTTTATAAAAGGTTTGCCAAGTTTAGCCATTAGCATGAGCACCTCTTAGCTTGATTTGGTGACGGCTTCATGCGGCTCACAGGCTCCTGGGACACACGGACCTGAAGAAACCGGTCCTGTGGAGCATGTTATGACAGAGACGTCATAAAACCCTGAACACAGGCTGCAGCTGGATGGGCCAGATATTTGATAAGGATATTTTAAAATATAGGTCCCCCCCCCCCACCCTCTCTCTGTATATATAGAGGATGTCCATTCTGCTCCTCAATGGTCTGGTCTCTGTGGTCATGGTGGGAACCAGCCAAAATGTGTGTGTGTGTGTGTGTGTGTGTGTGTGTGTGTGTGTGTGTGTGTGTGTGTGTGTGTGTGTATTAATTGTATACTCTACCAAGCTTAGCTGCCATCATTTATCACATATGTCAAAACTACTGCGCACAAGAAGTGTTTTGATTTTTAAACACACGTTGATTCTTTTTTCATCTATGTCCTAAAACACAACAGACATTTTGAGCTCGCTGTAGCTTTGTTGCACATGTGATTCGTCACTCCCGAGTGTCGTTTTCTGGGTTTTTGGTCGTTGTTTTGTTTATTTTTATTGACTCAAGGCAATGACAGAAGGCAAGAGTGTGCGGCTTTTTCTGCTTAAATTCTCTTTTTATTTTCAGGGACTTTTGAGTATATTTTCAGTATTTTGTCACTTCACTGTCAGCTTGCGGCACTGGGTTATAATTGTGTAGAAAAACACACATTTGGCTGTATTTCCCTTTCTAACATTACATTTGAATGCCTGAAGCAGTCAGTTGTTGACAATTTGATCAATCATTACTGTAGTTGTTCAAATAGTAGTTTAGATGTATTTTTCCTGAAATATTGGCTGATTGTGTTTGCACAGACTTGTTCAACACATTCTGAAAGGTTGCAAACATCAAGTTTTTAAATTCAAACTGTCAAAAAAAACAAAGAAAGTAGAAAGAACGATCAGATGGGCTGTTTTTTTTATTATTAATGTTACAAAAACATGCTTCCTAGCATCTGTTAAGGGTTCTGGAATTGGTAGGGAGGCTGAGTGATAAATGTGATGTTTTTTTTGTTTTTTTTTATCTGAAACCAGTGAAAATATCAGGCTACTTAAATTTAAATTCCTCAGCGTTTATCTGCCAAGGAACGTTACAACACGAGTTAATCTTTAACGAGCAAAAGGACAATAGATAGCTGCTATCTGCCATCTCTGGACACACCTTATTAACCTTGTTGTTTCCATGACTGGTCCAACATGAAGCCAGAGCTGACTTTAAACTCATGTAAATAGATAACGCTTCACTCTGAAGCCTGTTCATGGGGTTGTGTGTTCACCGTGTGTGTGTGTGTGTGTGTGTGTGTGTGTGTGTGTGTGTGTGTGTGTGTGTGTGTGTGTGTGTGTGTGTGTGTGTGTGTGTGTGTGTGTGTGTGAGGGTGGGGTAGTCTTTTGAAGTCGTGAGTTCAATGCTCAGAGGATGGACACATTTAGAAAAAGGCAGCTGTCTAGATGTGGGAGTTGATCTAAAACTGGGGCCAATTTTCCATCATCATCTGCTCAGGAGGCTGAAGACCCAGAGTCTGTTAACTAGGACGGGTGAAAAGTGTGCATGTAAATGTGAAGGAGGGTGTGTGTGTGTGTGTGTGTTCATGCATTCACTAATAAAAGAATACCTTCTAAATAGACCATCATCTGGTGCATTTTCTATATCTTGTGATCAACAGAGGAGATGAATGCAGATGTGTTAGTACCGGTACTAGCCTCCTGTGTCATCTGTACGTCATTTGACATTTAACGCGATCTTTACAGAGATCATATAGAACATATACTGGAGTCTTTTGACTTCACACTTCACTATACCATAAAACATATATTTATCCTTTACAAAGAGCTTTAAATAAAGAATTACTGGCCTAATGTTAAAAAAAAGTGTTGACTCAAGTTTGGTCAAACCACTTTAATTGGCCTGTTTTGGCATTTACATTATAGTTTCCCATGATGGCTCTGAACTGGACTGTGCCTGGGTTTGGGCTGAGTCCGAGCGGAGGGTGTGTGCAGCTTTTAGGCGATGTTTTGAACTGGAGTGATGATTTGCTCTGGAGATTGAGACAGGATTTAAGAGGAATTTCATGCACCATTGTTTCACACAGCATTTTCCACTCGCTTTTTCTCCCATATAAGGGGTGTGTGTGTGTGTGTGTGTGTGTGTGTGTGTGTGTGTGTGTGTGTGTGTGTGTGTGTGTGTGTGTGTGTGCGCTGACCTGTGATGTCTTTCCACTGCAGACCTTGACAAACCCTTATATAGAGCGGCAGCAGAGTCGACAGTGTGCCCAGACCCACCACAAGGACGCACACCTGACGAACACACCTCAACTTTAAATCCTTAGTATCAAGATGAGAATCCCGGTGGAGCCGTCGGTGTCACACATTCTAAGGGGACCCAGGGGACATAGTAGAGGCATCGGGCCCTCTAGGCGGCCCGACCCGTGACCTGTGATTTATTTATTGATGCTGAGCAGAGGTGGCTGTGAACCTCAGATCAACATACAAGTTTAGTAAAGCACTTTATGACAATTCATGTCTCTTTGTACCCATTTAAAATCGTTCCACTAATCTTTCACATTAGTTTTCTCGGTATAGTTTAGCGATTTAAACATGTAAAGGTCAATTTTGTGTCAGTGTGGAAGACTTATTGTTTTAAATTGCCTCTATGGTTTTTAAAATTTCCTGCATTTTTCTGTTTTACGTGGTTTTCAGTGCCTCAAACGGGGCAAACCCGCCCCAATACCTCTAAAAAGGGTTCCTAATAAAGAACAGCCTGGTTCTGGATCTTATCTGCCACGTGATGTCAGGTTGATTTGGTTTATAAAGCTACATTCTGCAAATAGATTTTGTCACACATGAATAGGAGATCAAGTTTAGCTGTTTCTCACATGCTAGTCCTGCACAGGATCCTCTCTCGTGCAGAGATCTGCCCACATCCATCAGCTGGCTTAAATATAGTCATTTAAAGTGGCCAGGAAAAAGGCTTTACTGTTGGGTGTGTGTGCAGCCGCTGAGTTTAGAGAGTTCCCAGGGTCAGTGTGAATCACCAGATCTCTAATGATCCAGTTGGAGCGACAGTCATTCCCGCCTCTCGTCTTCATCAGCACGACCATCCCAACCCTGATTCACCCAGCTGAGATATTTTATCGCCCAGAACAACTGTGACCTGCTCCTGACTCTGAGATGAGACCTCAGAACACGCAGCGTCCTCAATCATCATCACTGATTAACTAATTAAATTTAATCAGCCTCATTGTGCACTTTAATAGACTCCTTATCCCATTTTTGTATTGTTTTAACATTGCACATGTTGCACAACATTGCACAATATTAGGTGGTCATCTCAGAGCAGCGACCTCTGGTGAGCAGCCTCTCCTGTATTCCTCCCACAATCTCACCAGTGGAACAGATAAAAGAGTCTTCTCCTCCATAACTGGGAATAATCTGCCTTGAACTGCACAGTGTATTTACCAAGTAGGTAGAGATTCACCTGGATTTCCTCCTCTGTTGCTCTGTGTCTTTGAAAGGCCCAAAAAGCCTGAATTGTTTTGTACGGATGTGCAGGTGTTGGACCTGGCTATACAATAAGTCATGACAAAAGTTAGCAATGGCAGGCAGTCAAGCAGGCAGCTGCACGTTCTGGCAGATGAGGAATGCTCTGCCATCATATCTGCTCTATTTAAAGCATGTTGAGCACACAGAAGAGTTCATAATATCCATCTAAAGGAGGCTGATCCTGTAGGGATCCAGTTTTAGGCTGTGTAAAGGCCATAAACTCCATAAGTTACAGGCCTGACTGGTTATGAGATGTTTTCTAACTTCAAATAAACTCAAATGGGAGGGAGCCACGACCAGAACACTCTCGCTGTTTAATCATCTATTCTGCACCTTCAGACAATCGATTGCAGTATCTGCACTGTGGCACAGTGGGCATGGCTCTGATGGCACCAGATGAACGCCATTCCGCGGCGCTCTGACACGTGTGCTGACTCCTCCTGCAAGTTCAAACCAGACCGATGCATGACTGCGAAATTTCCTTGAAATTCCACAGACACAAATTTCAGTGGAATCTCAAACACACTTTTGATAAACGTGGCCTCGGTGTCTCACGCTAACACACACAGATATGTACACACCCCCTCCACACACCACCCATTTAACAAACAGCATAAAAACATCACCTTTTACACATTAACTCACACTGTCATGCACATTACTCACATGCACAATGTCCATTCATGCATAGCATGTGTGTGTGTGTGTGTGTGTGTGTGTGTGTGTGTGTGTTTGTGAGAGTTGATAACAGCCGCTTTACGAGTGTTGATGCAGGGTGCTTCATCATCCTTTTAATGTTCTTCGTTTTTATTTCTAGGTGCGAAGTACCAACTTGTGTTTATGTATTCAAAAGAACACAGACATTCAAATGCAACACAAGACACTTCTGACTAGTTTCAACCGGTTTCTATGATTTATGTGAATATAGATAAGCTGATGCTGGGAAAATCCGTCAGACATGTCCAGTAGGCAGCGCAATATTTACCCCTAGCGGCCATACAGAGAACTGCAGAGTGATTCAGCCTTTTTTGGGCAGGTCAGAGTGCACGTACCTTCCTTCTTTAATCAACTTCCTTTATTTAGTTCATGTCAGGGTGACTTATGTTGCAAAGGGAGCTGTTGTGTTCTATCTGTGAACACAGAAGTGCCAGACACAAGGTGTGTGCTTCATGGAAGAAAAACAAAAGAAAGATTGTACCAATCCTGTGGCTGGCAGCCTGGTGGACTTTGCACTCTACAGTTGGGTCCTTTTCCCAGCGAGCCCCCCAACACTCACAGGAGAAATAAACGAGCCAAGTGTGAAATTATAAGAGAGAAAATGTAAAACTATATAGACCTAAAAAAAACCTACTGTAAATAACAAGTGTTTATTGCTAATCTGGTCACACGAAATTCAAAGAGGGGGCTTTACTTTTGGGAGTTTGCATGTTTTCCCCGCGTCTGTGTGGGTTCTCTCCTGGTTCTCCAACCTCCTGCCTCATTCCAAACAAATGCCTTTGGGAGAGAGGTGAACTGGTACCGGCTGTACCCAAACTCTCACCTGATGGTAGCTGGGATGCACACTAGTGTAGAAATAAGTATAAAATATGCAGACAAAATGTCAGGGATAGAACTGGAAGATCTAAACAGGCGGAATCAGCAGAAGTCAAAGATCTACCACCCTTCATAAACTGTCTCACATGCAGAAGTCTGAGTTCAGAAGCCACTTTAAAAAGGAGTCGCTGTTCCCTAAAACACCACCAGGGGGAAGCAGTGGGTGGGCGCGTGTGTTTGCGCGCGTGCAAGAGAGAGAGGATGTGTGATCATTGCAAAAGAAAGTATGTGTGCATGATTATGCAGACAAATGTGTGTATTTGCATGGGTGCCAAGCTTGTTTGTAGACCTGTCAGTGTGTGTGTGTGTGTGTGTGTGTGTGTGTGTGTGTGTGCGTGTGTGTGTGTGTGTGTGTGTGTGTGTGTCCTGACAAAAGCTCCATCCAGCCATACACCAGAGGGCTGCTTGTTCCCAGAGACCTTCTAAGCTCCAGAACAGCAGTCTCTGTGTAGCCTGGAGCCCAGACACAGCAGCCCCAACACATTAGGTCCGCTCCTCTTCCTCCCTGGAAGAAGAAGAAGAGAAACAAGAAGAAGAAGGAGAAGAAGAAGGAGAAGACATGGTCATCTTGTCTGGAACTCTATTAGATGTTTTCTGAAGAGGAAGACAATAAAAAGGTCCATTGTTTGACCATTTACAGGTTTGCTGAAGATCATCTGGGTCTGCTGCCTCTTGGCGTCTAACAGGAAGCTTCAGGAATCGTAACGTGATCCTTTCATTCCTGAATATCATCAGATTTGGAAAACACTGCCGGATTGTAGTCTTTTCTGGAAAACCCTGAAGAATTCAGGTGTGAGAAATCATGGCTTGGTCTTTCAACCTGTGGCTCTGTCTGCTGGTGCTCACTGATGCCAAGAGCGTCAGGCAGCAGGACTCTCAGGGCCCTGGACCTGACCTGGACAAGACCTCCTCCGCTGCCAAACTGGACTCCTTCTGGAAGCACTTCGGGTCTGGGGACGACATCTTGAACCACAACCACCTCCTTCCGGAGATGCTGGACCTGGACCAGCATCGCCGGCTGGCCCGCGGCGCTGATGAAGATGAGCAACAGTCCACCTTTGGCCGCTCTTTTGAGAACGACTTTGTGACGTCGCCACAGCCCACCGAGCTCAACAACATCACGAATCTAGCAGGAGGGGACCCTCGGATCACGGATAACCTTGATCTCCACGGCAACACCTCCATCTCTGACCAGAATGCACCGGGGCTGCTCAACCCCTTCTTCCTGGTGGAAAGCTCCTACGTGGCCTACGCTGTGCTGTTTCTGGCCGGACTGGTGCTGGCTGTGGGTGTGGTGGGAAACATGGCAGTCATGTGTATTGTCTGGAATAACTACTACATGAGGTCGGCGTGGAACTACCTCCTGGCCAGCATGGCATTCTGGGACTTCCTGGTCCTGGTGCTTTGCCTTCCCGTGATAGTCCTAAACCAGCTTTCACACAGGAGGATTCTGGGTGATATCACCTGTCGCATGGTGCCTTATATGGAGGTGGGTGTGGCTTATTTATTCATGGTGGTGGTGGTGGTGGGGGGGGGGTCTTTAAAAAAATGTTTAAATTGTAAATGAATGTTGTAAAATGTACAGAACACTGCAGTAGTAGCTTAAAAATACAAGTGAAATGGTCGGACCCGTTTTCAGTCCTTGGCTTGAAGAATGTTTATTGTTGGTTGTCCCTCTTGTGGACTGTCTGACTGACTGTAAAACCACAACCATGTCCACCGACTGTAAGCGAGAAGGAAAAACAACCAAATCCAACAGCCGTGATGGTGAAACCCGGTGTAAGTGAAGCAGAACCACACTGGCAGCTAACGGACCTGGTTAGAACCGGCAGGGTTATGTTCTAGCCCAGTTTCATGGCTAAAAGAGCAACGCTAACAGAAGTGTTTTTACAGTCCGTGTCACTGGGAGTGGCCTCTTTCACGCTCTGCGCTCTGGGGATCGACCGATTCCACGCCGCCACCTCTTCGTCGCTGCCAAATGTCCGGCGGGTGGAGCGCTGCCGCTCCGTGCTGCTGAAGCTGCTCCTGGTGTGGCTTGCTGCTCTGCTGCTGTCCAGCCCTGAGATCTTCCTGTGGCAGCTGAGCCAGGATGTGTCCCCGTCCACTGGCCAGCTGGCTGACTCCTGCACCATCACGCCCACCTCCTCCCTGACCCTCTACCTGCCCGACTCCCTCCACTCACTGCTGCTCCGCTATCACCAGGTAAGAACCAGTCGCTAGACCCTGAGGCCTGCCAGCGTCAGCAGAGGATTATGGGCTGCATCTGAACCATTTCCATCTGCGCTTGAGGTGAAAGATGACAAACTTTTTGCTGGGTTAGAGAGAGAAATCCTCTTCTCATGAGCAAACGCCCGACTAATGTCTGTCTTCCGTTCCAACCTGAACCTGTCCCTTGCCGGGCCTGTCTGCGCCAGGGTCGCATGTGGTGGTGCTTCGGCTGCTACTTCTGCCTCCCGGTCGTCTTCACCATCCTGTGCCAACTGGCCGCGCGGAACGTCAACAGCGACTCCAGCCCCGCTCAGAAACAGCACAGCCTCGACGAGCGCTCCTCCAATCAGAAGCGTCAGCAGCACCAGGCGGCGGAGAGGCAGCTGAACTGCACCCTGTTAGCGTTAGCGGTGGTTTATGGGGTGTGCGCGCTGCCGGAGCATGTCTGTAACATCACCTTGGCCTACACACACATCACCCTCGCAGAAGACACAGCGGCCATGCTGGCTCTGCTTCATCACTTCCTGTTGTTCTTCAAGTCGTCGGTGACCCCGGTGCTGCTGCTGTGTTTGTGTAAGGTCAGTAGAGATGCCAGGGCTGAGTCGTCAATTCCTTTTCCTGCTGAATTTAACACTAAGATGACCTCCGGCGACCTCAGGACGCGACTAACTGTTGTTGTGGTGTTTCAGGCTCTGGGTCAGGTGTTCATGGACTGCTGCTGCTGCTGCTGTCAGGAGTGTCAGCCCGCCTCGGCTCAGGGGTCGCCTAGCTCCGCCCAGGTCAAACTGAAGGCGGCAGCCGAGACGTCCATCTTCTTCGACAAAGCAAAAGACACGTCGGCCATTTTGTCCATCTCCAGCTAGAGCCGCTAACCCCCCCCACCACCACCACCACCACCTTGAGTCCATCGCACACTTCATGGCCTCTTCTTTCACAACGGCATTCTGTTCATTCTCACTCGTTCACCGTCTCGTCCACGTGTGCTGTCCCCCTCTCGTCCCCTCCGCCCTCCCGTGGAGCCATGCTCATCTGTCACTGTGATACGTCTGTCATATGAATAATGTTCTCTGTGGACCCCTCCGCCCTGCAGGAAGGTCCACCTGTAGAGACATCGCTGCCCTCGCACAACCAGCAGGAACTCCTTTCAGGCTTCTGAACGGACTCTTCCATCCAGCTCCTTCTGGGATTACGTATAATGTGTAGCTATGGGGGGGAAGTGCCAAGTTTTGTTGCGTCGGATGGGAAGCGGAAGCTTTGTGGAGGACAAAAAGACTAAAGAGGGCTTGAGGCGGAAGTTGTTGTTTTTGTTCAAGTCTCTTTTTAACAGCTAATATATCAGAGACACGTAAAACCACTGATCGATATGAAACCATGTACCTGCTAGCTTACTCCCACATGTCAAACGGATGCTGATGTGTCGCAGCTGGGGCATCGGCGAATAAAATACACGCCCATTTCACTGGTTCTGGGGAAACCGGGTCATATTTTAAGGATCAAATATTGCCGCAATAGTTGTGTAGAGCTCTGTGGAATAGATGCATTTGCCTGTTACAGAGCGGAACGAAGAGGACGAGCTGAAGCATGTTTCGTGAGTGTGTTGGGAGAATCTCTGCTGGCTAACAAGCCAGTCCCGCCGCCTGCCTCAGCCTGGTTTCCCTTTATGCTTGTTCCCCCTGTCACGGTGTAACCGGGAAGAAATGACACAGCTTTTAAATGGACCTGTCAGGTCAGGCGTTCTCCATTCTCCTCAACCAGGAAGCTTCCTCTCTCGAGCTGGGAAGGTGGACCAGAATGCGTCTCTGTAGAGTCAGTTCGTAACGTCGCATTAGTGTCACTTGGGTATCGACCGGACTCTGAGTGCAGAGGTTTGTACGGACCGATTAAACTGTAGCTGTATTAATACGTGTTCATCACAAACAAAGTCTGATAGGAGACATGAATGTAGCTTCTCTTCTGACACCTAATAAAATCTTTATACGGAAGCACGACGTTACAATTTCTTTGATTGATTGTTTGGAGTGTGTCACATGACAGTTGTCGGGCTGCAAATGAATGTATAGCTCAAGATTTTAGCGTCACTCCGACTGCTGGAAGCATTAAAACGGTTTTAAAAGACGTGGCTGAAGAATGTTGCATGAATTTTTGGGATGACGAGGTTTGCCTGGAGCATTGCTTTCTTTCAACCCTAACCCATTTATACAAACCAATGAACTTACCAAAAATAGCCATTTATTTTAAAATTCTAATATGAATGACTTAAAATCTAAAATGTAAGATAAGCAGC
Organism: Takifugu rubripes; assembly: GCF_901000725.2. Lineage (NCBI taxonomy): Eukaryota > Metazoa > Chordata > Actinopteri > Tetraodontiformes > Tetraodontidae > Takifugu > Takifugu rubripes. The sequence continues at coordinate 5,676,338 of NC_042287.1, forward strand.
TTCAAGGAAGTTTAATTTAAGGATTTATCCCACTAATATATCACTAATTACCTTAATATACACCAACATGCAGTTTATTTGCACTCTAGACTTGTCTCTAGATATGGTGTCAATCAGAAATGTCCACTTGGGATAACCTGCAGCAGAAATGTCCACTTGGGATAACCTGCAGCAGAAATGTCCACTTGGGATAACCTGCAGCAGAAATGTCCACTTGGGATAACATTTAGCACCTCTGTGACCTCATCAGGCAGAAAAGTATTTCTGAAATACAGATGCAAAGATCGAAACCCAGAACCGTTTGGACTGAATTGCTCCAGAACTGGAGGAGCTTTCTGTCTGCTCAGAGGACAGCATGAGTTGCTGCGCTGCATATCAATGACTTCACTATGGTCTGTCGTCATGGGATACTAGCTCTAAATGTCCCTCTCGAAAACACATTCGCCCCCTCGTGCACACATTCACACATGCGGGAAATACTTTTTCCCAATGAACACAAGTCTTCCTCCTCTTTCTTCCCTCTGTGCCTAAGAGGATGAGGCAGAAACCTGTGAAAGTGGAAGTCTGGGACACTGGGACAAGTGTCAATAAGGGACTTCCTGTGTCTCCACTTCCAACAACTGATTTTTCTCATATGGGAGGTTAAACTGCCACTAAAATCTATTTTCAGCCCTTGAATCGGCAGCAAAGACGCAGGAGCGGCTGACAGAGGGGCCTCCATCACTGCAAGGAAGCGGTGATGGAGGGGGGGCCGCTAATAGACTCATTAGTAGTGATGAGAGCTCACCCTGCTGATGCAAACTGCTGAACAGACCAGCTCTGTTCACTAATGATGCTACACACACACACACACACACACACACACACGCACACACACACACACACACACACACACACAAGAGTGAGAGTTCTCTGGTCAGACTGGAAGGGAACCAGTTGCACTTATATAACAGGAAGGTCACTGGTTCGAGTCCCTCATCGATCCATAAGGATGACTCTGTTCTATAAAGATGGGGAGCAAACCAGAATGATGATCCCAGGCTGCCGTGTGGAGAGCTGGGAGCAGAGTCATCATCAGCAGCCCCCCCCCCAATTAAAAGATTAAATCTTACATCTGTTCAGCTGAGGAGGGAACTCCTGAAGCTGTGGTGGCTGCAGATGTGCTACCAGATGTGTCCTGACACAGAAACAAGAGCTTAATGGCAAGTTTTAATACCGTTAAAATGTACAGTTTCTCCCACTAAGTATGTACGTGTGTGTGTGTGTGTGTGTGTGTGTGTGTGTGTTTGTGTTATTTAGCCCTCTCATGAGCAGCACAGTGTGAAAGAATAGAGCAACAAGTGTGTGTGAGAGTGTCTATGTGTTCTATTCTGAACAAACTCAATGAACACAAACTAAACACTCCATCTCTCTCTCTCTCTCGCACACACACACCTTCTCTCTCTCTTTCTCACACTAACACACACACACACACACACTAAAAAGCAGGAGCACAATGTTGGGTTTGTTCTGTGGGAAAACTGATGAGAGAAGTAGCAAAGAGGGGGAGGAATCATGTCGTTATGACAACGAGCATGGGGTCCCCACTGAGGGCTGTGCTGACTCTCATTGGAATAGAGCAAACACACACACACACACACACACACACACACACACACACACACACACACACACACACACACACACACAGTGGGAACCACCTTGTACTGCAGACAGGAAACACTGAAGGCTGTCTCTTTGTTGACTGGTGTAAAAATCACACGCACACACACACGCACACACACACACACACACACACACACACACACATCATATACACAGAGAGGTAGAAATAGAAAAAGAGTAAGTGAGGGTAAAAAACAGAGGGGGTATGGATGGAGAGGACAGGGTGGAAGAGTGATGATGATATGAAGATGGACTATGAAGATGGGACGTTTTATCAGTGCGATCACGTTACCCCCAAGTGACCAAATGTCCAGCCCGTTCCTCCCCAACTGTCCTCAGCTCTTTTTGTGCTCAGCTTTTGAGGACCTGAGAAAACTCCAGCCCCCCGTCCCCCCACCTCACGGCCATCATTCCACTAAACCATCAGTCACCAAAATCAAAGCCTGTGATATAACATTAGTACATATATCCCTTTACATCCGTCTACTGGACAAATGGGCATTTATCACTCACTCTCATGGTTCTTTAGTGCGCCGCAGTCCAAAATCAGTCTGATCATTCCAGAGAGCTACACTACATCTACCAACCAGATCAAAAGAGTGTCAATTTATAAAAAGAATGACGTATTTATTCATTTCTGCCCTGGACATTTGGAAGTCCAGCGTCCCAGACCAGCTGACATACATCATCAGCTGTCAGCTGATCTCTTCAACATCGCCCCCTGCTGGCCTAAATGCAACAGTACAGGTCAGAGAAATGGTGGACGTTAGTTAATAAAAATAATTTTAATCAATAAAAAATCTCTCTCTATACACACACACACATATATGGTCTGACTAGTTTTAATTGTGATGAAACTGGAAGACAAAGGATTTTTCTTTCCTCCATTTTATTTTATTATCATACACAAGCATGTTTATATTAAAACACATTTTATAACTGAATTCAACAAAAATGTACAAACAGGTTCAGCCTGACGGACAGTTTCATCCTACAGGTACAAATCGCTCATCATCAGTCTGCTGCCAACTTTGACTCGGGACGCTGGTATCAGGTCAGAGGGGAGCTGACCTTTGACCCGTGCCAGAAGAAGACAGACGGCCTCTGATGATTTTCAAGTCAGTGCATTGGCTGGTCTAGAACGCTGTGCGACGGCACAATGGTGCAACGATGGTGCATTGACTCCTGTGCAACTTCAGCTTGTACCTGCAGGATGTTATTGAAGAGCTTTGGAACTCAAACAGAAACATCTGTACAGGGCCCTTAGTCCAGTGTGTCCCTGTCAAAGAGAAGCCGAGTCGGCAGGTAAACTGGTGTTTATTGCACTGTGTCCTGCCGTGTCCCGTTCCTCCTACTTGGTTGGACACACTGGATAAAGGCCTTTTTTAAAAGTTGCACCCAAAATGAACATCACAAGGCTTCACGGGCTTCGACATCTGCCCTCAGCATGCAAGCAGATGGACCGGTCTGGACGCCAGTGGCCCGTCCCAGTTACCGCGCTTCAAAAACCACTTTTCCGGATATGTCCTTCACATTGAGGACTCTACTCGTGCCACAATCACTGGGAACAAGTAAGTTGTTTTATTCCCCCCCCAACAGGAGGAAAGAATGCAGAGGTGGGGAAAGATGTCTACTTTTTGAAGACACTCAGCATTTAATTTCAAACAGATACACCAAACGTGTCCCCCCGAAGCTGCTCGTGTCTGCAGGGCCGACGGCGTTGCTGTCCAGGAGAGTCTGGAGTCCTGGAACGACTAAAGTGACAGGACCCGTTTGAATGTGGTCATTCGATGAGGAACGCGGATTAAAAGTTGTGTCAGCTCATGTGCTAGAAGAACTCATGGAGCAGGTTAAAGAGACAGGACAGACAGAGTGGGAGCGCTCCGTTCTGTTTTCTGTTAGGTGGCCGTCTGATTTGGCTGCTGTCAGGACCAGGACGTGTCCAAATGACCATGTCCTCCACCAGGACAGAACAGTGGCACATAGCAAGACAAAAGGAATGAAGAGGAAGACTGAAGTTGTGAGCAAAGCAAGGACCTCAGTAACAAGCTAACGGAAGCTTAAGCTCTGCTTCAACCACATGTGGATTAAAAACTGATGTCACAGATCAATAATAGTGATTTAAATAACCCAAATTTGCTCTGAGAAGCACAACTGTCACTCTCAGAATGGTTGTTCTGGACTCGGATCCACGCGTTTAAGATCAGACTTTGGACCAGAGTTTCGCTCTAAAATGAGCACATGATCGACTTGCTGTCATTAAAAAGCATGTTTAGAATACCACAGTCAAAATAATTAAATATATTAACATTCTCTAATCCTCCGTTTCCCTCTGTGTGTCAGAATTCACCCCCATTAACTAATTCATTTGAAACATTTACTGTTGCAGTTTTAAACTTTGGTGTATTGATGATAAATTAATTGATATTAGGGTTGTTTTTTTTTTACAATGTCGAAAATGTAAAATCTTACAAAGCTAAGATGACTAAGTCTCACAAGACAGCCGTGGTCCAATCAGCAGACATGTCAGGGCAGACAACACTGAAGTTACATGCAGAGTTGACTTATAAAGTCAAAAAAAGTAAAAAAAAAAAAAAAACAACCAAAAAAAAACAACCCAACCTCTACAAAATTATAAAACAAATAAAAAGCTTCTTAAAGAATATAAACAGACAATAAAAGTTCAAAGTGTACCGCTTCCTTCAGTCTGACCAGGTTATGTCACAAAAAGATTATTAACACTATTCTCATTAGTAATATTTTACAAAAACAAAATCAACAGTGCAAAAAAAAAGAAGATATATCAATCCTCTCTTTTAAGAGGGGGGGGGGGGGGTGGGGGGGGCTTCAGGAAATAAGAAAAGGAAGGAAAAAGACAGGAATCAATTAAAACTGTTCACCACAGACAAAAAGGGATGGAGGTGTGTCAGCAGGTAAACAGGGGGGGGGGGGGGGGGGGGGGGTCTGGAGGAGCGCAGGTCCACACAGCCGCCACGTGGCTCCTGGTGCATGAGGGCGGCACCTTTGTCTCCTTGCTGAGGCCAGCTGACCACTCGGTTGGCCGGCGCCAGCGGGCTGCTGTGTGGAGCCGCAGAGATGCACTGACACCTTCCCACCTTTGGCTCAGGGAAAGGGAGACGCTCCTATAACTGGAGGGTCGCCGGTTCAAATCCCGGGCTGAGCCATGGGCTGGGGTGCTCCTGAGCACAGGTAACCCCCCAGGAGCTAATTCAATATCAATAAGAAACCAGTATCATTTTTGGTTTGTAACTGCTTAAGGAACATTTACAAGACAACCACGTGGTCCAGATGTTCACCGCCAGCAGCTGTTACAGGGTGGAGGTCCGCACTTGTCGTCATGGTGACGGCGCGAAAGGAGCAGAGTGCAAAAGAACGTGTGCCTTGACCAACAGCAGCCTCGTTAAACATCCGAAATCAGGAAAAAAGAGTGCTTTAATCATTCAAATCGCAGGTTGATGGTTCGATTCCCTGAACATCTGTCAAACAAGGTGTCAGTGCATCAGACCCAGGTGTCAGGAGAGATGGGGGGGTTAGGTGCCGATGGGATCAGGAGGAGGAGGCGTTAGGAGTGATGGGTGGCCTCAGGAACTCCTTTTAGTCCTGGAGTGCTGGATCAGCCACTGAAGAGTGATGTCTGCAGGGAGACAAGGAGGAGGGGGGTCTCAATTATGGCATCACAGTAGAGATCTCTTCAAAGAACTTGGTCATTTCCTTGGATCTTTTCGTAAACAGTCTCACTAGGCGACTTTTACTTTGGTAGTTTAATCATTTTCCTTTCAGTGGAAGGCAAATATAATCACCAGTCATACTTTTAATGTGTCTAAGCTCTGCATATTAAGCACTGTGATTGCTGTACACCTGTGTAGCACAAAGACAATTACCATCATTTCCAAAGTCGCTCCTTTTTAGGAACCCTGCGCTTCATATAGCGGTGCGGCTTATTTATGTTTTTTTCCACTCAGGAGCATCGTGCCGCCAAAACACACCAGACCAATCAAATTAGAGAACCAGCCCCAAGTAATATATGTAAAAACGGCTTCCCCTTCATCTCTGCTTCAGCGCCGTCTGTGCGACTGAAGTAGACACCTGTGGCTTATAGTCAAATGCAGCTTATATACGGTATGTAAAAAGTTGATTATCAACTACCGTAATTACCGGTGTGGCTTATATTTAGGTGCACCATATACTCCGGAAATTACGGTAAATGAAAAGTGATCCGACACTGACATGGAAAACTCCTTAATTAATACTCCAATCATTTTTAGACTGAAAAGGAGCAAAAGCAAAGAAACCAAAACTTTGTGTGTGTGTGTACCAATATTGTCTTTCTCCTTGCAGGAGATGGAGTAGCAGCAGATCTCTCTGTCCTGAATGGCTGACAGATTCCTGGTCGAAAAGATATTTAATGTCAGAAAACGTGATGGACCATCTAAAAATTGCTGGATTTAAACGGCAGAAGACCCTCACATCCTCTCTATGAGCTCCTTCTCATCCAGAGCTCCTGGAAGGTCTCTCTTATTGCCCAGAACCAGAACCTGAAGACAAAGAGAGGAGCATCAGAGATGGGTGATCCAGGACAAGCAGACAGGATTAGGAATTGATCTAACGCCATTACTGGAAAGGAGCACGCGCTCCAAGTGGACATTTGGCAAGTGAGAAACCAGGAAGTGGGCATTAAGTCACAGATATGACCAACTGTGTAAGGCAATCATCAATAAAGTTCAACTATTACTCATTTAAGGACCAAAAAGGTCTACAAACAGCCTGGAGGCTGCTTCTCTGCAGGGGTGTCAAATTCATTCAGCATTATAACAGAATAAATGACCCTAATGTAACCAAATATAATGTAAAAAACACATAATGTAAAATGTATAATGTAAAAAGCCCCATCTGGCCCGCGGGCCTCGAGTTTGACACATGTGGGTTGACAGAGCTGCACATTGAGGAGAAAACCATATCGTCAAATATCTGACTGGAAGACTCCGTTGGGAAGCTTGCTGATGATCTTACTGGGATTCCCTGCAGCTGTGGTTTATCCAGGAGGTTGTGGAGTTCATTCTTGGAGGCTTCGATCTTCTCCGGGTCGGCAGCATCCACCATGTAGCTACAAAAGAGAAAGATAAGGATGGAAGAGCTCTACAGTAATCGGAGATACTGCGCAGTCTGACTGAGCTTCCCCTCAAATCTGATCACATCAGGCTGTCCCAGGCCAAACCGGACACAGCAGGACCACGAGGAGTATTTCCTGCATTATTTAACAATCGTTCATTAAAAACAAGGTCCTGGTGGTTTACTTGGCTGACAATGTCACCCGATCGCGGCAGGTTTCCATCACAAATGGTCAGCCCGACTTATCACTTTGGACATGTCCTCGTCAGGGTGTGAAGACCAGAGGTGAACTTACACAATGGCGCTGACCCCACGGCAATAACGCTCCCACATGCTTCTGAAGCGAGGCTGACCTCCAATGTCCCACAGCTGTGGACGAGAATGTGCGAGTATGGCGGGAAGAGGTGATGGAGAGGTAATGCACGTCAACATTCTTTTATAAAAGTGCACTGGAGCCTTTAAAACTTCAAAAGGATCATATGGAGTACCAACCTTGATGGTGACGTTGCCCTTTGTGATCTTCCTCATGTTGAAACCAACCGTGGGAATCATGTCTTCACTGAACTGGCCAGACTGAAACACAAATATCATGAAAAATAGTGGGCAATGACAGTGAAAATGCACAGCATCTGGCACCAATTATTGTTATTATTATTACTGTTAATAAAATGGAATTTTGTTGAAGTTTTGAATGCTAATATAGGCGACCAAGGCAGAGAAAATCCCCCGCAAATTAAAATTTCAGCAATCCCAAACTAGGTACTTTACACGATCGAAGAAGACATTTCTTTTGAGTAGCGAACTATTCAAAAGAGCTAATAGATTACCAAACTGATGCGAGGTGGGGCTCCAGCTGATGTTCGACCCCATGAGGAAAGGACACCAGTGGGGAGTTATTGATCTAACATGATCGCAAACGCCTATTTGCATTGCAAATGGCTTAAAACCACAGTGAAGACGGGGAAGCAGCTGCATGTGTGCCAAGGACAAATCAAAAGAGGCTGTATGGAGACGACATGGCCGTTCGGCTAAGGTTGGCTGTTTTTGTGATGACTTTGATCAGCGATGGGCACGATGTTAAAGACGACAGCTAGCTGACCTCAACACTGCGGGATAACAATGGATGTCACAGATGCTACAGCACAGCTGGCGCTAGCGCACCGCTCTACCCTTACCGCTATCACGTTGACAAAGGTCGTCTTCCCAGAATACTGCAGCCCTACGAGGGTCAGCTCCATCTCCTCCTTCCAGAAGAGCGCCTTGAACCAGTCCAACAGTTTGTTGATGAGCGCTATCATCTTAGTCGTCGGATGATGATGCCGCTTCGGCTAGAGGGCTTCGCTAGCTAGCTAGCTTCCTGACTAACACCCGACAGGGTTCTGCTTTCTCGGAGATTGACAGTCAGCGTGAAACACACGGACAGCCGCAACAACGGGGTCGATAACAGTCGCAGCTCTGTGAACGGGTGGATGTTTCGGTGAGATGTTCCTCCGTACGTCGGCTGCACCCCGAGTGTTGTAGCTTTTTTTCAGATGTTTACGAGCTACGCCTTTTACCGTCCAGGCTCATCAAGACGCAATTAAGCAATTACTACATCCGGTTTGGCCTTTTACACTAATTGTTCTTAAAATTCACTTTGTGAAACGTCAGCGACGATTAATGGTGTCCTAATTGAATTTTAATATGTCACATTTAAAGCAGAAACGATCATAGAATTTGATCTATGATATATTTTCAAATTCTCTTTTATTTGTTGCCACTCTTGTTGTGGTGGAATCGGTAGACCGATGTCTTCCTGTTTGGGTGGGGCTGGTACAGGAAGTAGATGAGGGCAGGAACTCCAGAAACGACTCTCGCGTGGTGTAAACACTGCCATCTGCTGGGAACATGTCGTATTGCAATATTTATTATACGCACCACCAAAAATACAAAATAAATCAGTAAAAAAAAATACAATACAGTAATAATGAAAAAAATCGTTTTATTCTATATAAAGTCGAGTTGACTGCACATTTATTCCAGAAAATTAACATTTAAACTTCTCCTCTAAAGACAAAAGACAAAAGATTTTTCTCCTCCATTGTAACTTTGATTTTAAAAAGGTTACCAATCAAACTGTCTCCTGTCCATCAATTTAGAATTTAATCCAACCACAACCTTAGAAAACGCACGATCCCAAAACACCATACCAAATAGCACAGATCTATTTTGGCCCAGTTGGTCCAAACCCCAAAAGCAAAGATGCAGGAATTTGAATAATGTCGTGGGTAATACTTGAAATGTTGGAATTCTCTGAGAAATATTACAGAGCTCCGTCCCTTTCTCGCCCTCTAAGATGCAGAAAAGCCTGTCTATGCCTTTGTCTCCTCCAGGCTCAGTTACTGCGATGCACTACTCATTGGGATCCCCGGTGAGAGCCTTCAAAGGCTCCAGTATGTACAAAATTGTGCTGCCAGCTTCCTGATGAGGGGGCGTGAACACAAGCACCCTCCGTTGGCTTCGCATCCACCACGACTACCAATCGCCTGTCAGTGTTCACGGACTTGCCCCTGGCTACCTAAAGGACCTCATCTCACCCCAACTCTCCCCCCTCATCGCAAACAGGTTTAAAACCCCTCCCTGACCATCTGAGGGCCCCACAAACCATAAATTGTTTTAAAAGAAATCTAAAAACATTCCTGTTCCAAAAAACAATGTATTTTATCTCTATTAGCTAATGTCTTAGATTGTATTTTTTCCTTTTATTCAAGGATTTATATTGGCTGATGGCTTTTGTATATGCTGTATTTTATTTATTTATTCATTTATAAAGTTCCTAATCCTATGCTGTTAGCCAGGGCAGCAGTTTCTCAGTCTTTAATTCTATCATCTTTCTTCTTTTCCTTCATGTCCTCTACCATGATATTCTGGGTCCCTGTTGCTCTTAATAATAGTTCAAGTTTTTACTTCAATTTGATCAATAATGTTCATCCCATGATAGAAAAAGTTCATTACCAATTTTCCAGGAAGTGTTCATCAGGTTTGTTCCTGCTCTGCTTCCTTTGATTTAAAAAAATCAATTATTTGGTCATCACCAAGGTTTTATTTCATTTCAAACTAGGAAAACAATCTTGTTATTACTCTTAGTTCTGCTAAGAACAGTCATCAATATTTTACAGCCAACAGTCAGAGCTCTTATGCCTGAATCCTCTCATGCTTGACAGGATCCACCACTGACTTATTATCCATTTTATTCTCCATTGATGTGGTCTTCTTCTTCTTCTTCTTTAGGCCTTGACCTTTTCTTGGAAACATCCATATCTGGTTCCTTTTCCAGTTGTCTTTACAAATGGAGATTCTGTAGTCGTATACTGACGGGTTCCAGTGGGTTCTGATCCTGAAGGACATGAATCAGCGGTCAGACTAGTGTCCCGGTGCTGAGATTCCCACATCAAAGTTATTTTTATTAGTGACATTCTAGAGTCTCTCTCAAAGAAATAGTTTACAATTTACAATTTTTAACATTATTCCTATAATGTTGCATTAATCATCTTGCATCAAGCATGAAGAAACGGTTCAATAATTAGACGAGGAATGTGGGCTAATGTTGGGTGGACACCACATCAGAGTCTAGCTTCAACAGAAACTCCAACTTTCTCTCTGTCATGTGGCGTGGGCCTCGGCAAAAGAACACCCCTTCGGATATTTGAACAATATTTGATATTTGAATGGGTTATCACCCCCACCCACCCACATTAGCGGCTAGCAAACTGGTAATATGGTGATGGAACACAGTCCAACAAGTGGACGTACCTGACCGGGCTGCAGCTGCGAGCTGTACTGGGCCAGTGTGGAGTACAGGAACTGGTATTGCTCTGTGGTTTGGATCATCCCACCACTGTAGGCCAGAGGAGGTTAAGGGCAGATATTGAGGATAGAACCATGCTCCACAGGAGACGGTCACTACTCACCGGTCCAGTCTGAGCTGGCACACCATCTCCAAGATGTCAACCTGCCCCGTCTCTCGGAGCTGCCGGCACCCAATGCTGCTCACAATAAAGCAACCTGTCCTTCCTATGCCCGCACTGAGGTGATGAAGGACATGTAAGAGGTCAAGGTTTAGGGCGCGAGGTACGAGGTGGAAATGCCAAATAAATTCATCCTAATCCATGTTTAATGGAGGGAAATTATGTGAGAAATGGATGAGGAGAATGCTCATATTAACAAGAGGCTGTTGCTAAAAGCTAACAAGGTATGCTAACACAATAATACAAGCTGATAGCGAGAATGTCCATCGATTGTCTCAACTGTCTCCTCATTAGTGCCTCCTCATAATTGTCTTTAGCAGCTTGGCTCTGCCCCAGGGCGTAACAGCCGTCCCTGTCCTGTATTTCTGTACAGGACACATCCATGAGAACCAACCTGCAGTGGACAACAACAGGTCCAGGAGCGCTTGTGTCAGAGAGGGAGTCGCTGTACATCTCTACCTCCTCCACCAGTCTCAACAGAGGAGCAGTGCATTGTGGGATGTGGTGGTCAGGCCAAGAGGTGAACCAGTAGTGTCGGACTCTATGTCGCTCTTCAGAGAGCTACACACACATACACACACATATGGAGTGCGTTGGTATTGTTTGTCATACATAGGGTTCATCTACACATCTAAACGGTCAGCGGAAAGTAGCAGGAATTCAGGTTTTGGTCCTTGGATTAGATTTTTCATCCTATAGAACATTTTTAAAAACAGCCACAAAGCGCTGAGCGAACACACCTGTGTGCCAGCATCGCACACCTGTGTGACAGCATCTCACACCACGGTTTTGCTTTACCTGGACTTCTATATCAGTCACAGTGAACCCGCATTTCTCTTGGACGTCCCCCACTCTGAGGATATATCTGCCAAACTGCACCATCCTCCCTTCCTCCTCTTCCTCCTTCAGGTCTTCACTGCCCTCCTCTTGCTCTTCCTTCACCACCCTTGTCCTCACCTCCCGCGGCTGTGGCCAGTACAGCTCACATTTCTGGAAAACCACCAGACATTTTGAAGTTTGGAGCCAAGAACAGGTTGAACGGCAAACAGAGCGGCGTGCCTCCTAACCTCGTTGTTCTCCTTGAGCCTCGTGAGCATGACGATGATTCTGCTCTTCTCTTGCCACACCATATCCCAGAAGTCTCCTACTGTGTGCAGCAGTGGTCCCTGTGTGGCGATGAAGGCTTGTGGAGCTCCATTGTAACCCTAATCAACGAATCAACGAATCAATCAATCAATCAATCAATCAATCAACAGAGTTAGCCTCCACTCTCTCCTCCACTTTTGGAACAGAGCCATCTTGCTTGCCGACCAATACTCAGCTCATTAAATCAGACAGGAACGCTCATTACGCAGGTGGAAAGAGCTCCTCAGATGGAGCCGGCTGGCCGACCAATATGGTTTCTTGAAAAATTCAAATTTGTCAGGTTTCTTGGTTACTAAACTAGCAAGAAACAGCTGGTCCTTTTCAAAACATGGTTGGGACCGAAATTGGCCGTCGGTGAGGAGAACATCTGCCCATTTTCTCCTTTCTCCTTATTTATCCTCATTACCGTCTCCAGCAACCCTCTCTGAAGGCTCATATTTGGCATTGACAAAGTCATACTTATTTATTTATTATTCCAGATTTTTTCAATTTCTGAAGGAAAGAAAATGTTTCTTTGTCAAAATGCCACAAAGTCAGCCTACATGTTATAACACACACAGAAGTCAGACTTGAGAGTCATGCGTGGGCAGTTTGCTCAGATGAGTCACAGATATGTCACTTCCCCCCTCACTTCCTTTGTTGTTGTCAGTTGTCAACATACCGACATGTCACGCCAATGTTTCTCACCAGCAGAGACACTTTCAGAACGAACATTTGATAACATAAGGAACCATTTGGCCTCTCTAATCTCCGACTTACACACATCTCCTTTAAACAATGGTGACTATCTGCTTCTGGCAACTTGTGTTTGACTTTTGTAATAATTTTTTTTCCTCTCTGACTATATCAGATGAGAAAGGCTTATTTTTAAGGGTGTGAAACTATTCGATTACGGTAATGAAATCTTCCTGTTGAGAACAAAACCAAGGACTACTGATGAACACTGGCCAATCAGCCATGCTGGAGGACGTTACAGACGACAGAATATTCAGCACAGTGTCTCCAGATTCTCACATCTGTCACACGTGCTTAGTGTGAAATTTCTCAGGGCGCCAGTGGCCAAGCTCCTAAACCGGGCGGTGCGGTCTAAACACCGGCCCCACTCATCGGGCTTCATGCCACCCTGATGGCATCGGGTCTGGGCAGAAAGGTGCACAGAGGCTGGAGGTCATTTTATAGGGTTCGTATTCATGCTCCAGGAACTGTGACAACAGCTGATGAGCGTAACCTAATCTTACATATTCCGCATGGGTAAGGGCATCTGGCGCCCCCCTAGGAAAAATATTTCAGTCCCTACCCTTCACCCACTCACTCAACATGTTGGTCTGATTCCTAGGAGATAGAAGTTAGCAGCATTCATATTACAGGTGTTAATGTGCGAGTCTTGATTTATATCAAATAGAAAAATAAGCCAAGTTTGTTCAACCCAGAATCCATCCTGATCAGAACGAAGGATTTCTGTATTTTAATTTCCCAACTTGAGTTCTATCAGAAATCCGAATAATATCAGAGACTGACCCTGATGTAGTTGGCATTGATGTAGCGGTCTGGCCCAGCGTCCTCCTCTGGGCTCTTCAGTATCACCCGGGTTTCAGGGTCTACAGGGTCAACACAACCATCATCAACAGGTGAAAAAGGCGCTTTTCACTGACAACTGTGCAGTGACTGACTGGGTAGGATGGTTTTGTATCTGTCTTTAATCATATGACCAGGAACATCGAGCTCTGCCGAGGTCACAAAGTTTGGAGGGATCTTCTGAGGAGAAAGCATCTTTTAATATCTCTTATAAAACCGAACAGAAACCTTCGTGTGTTTGTTTCCCAGGCAGATTTACCTGGTATTCAGAGTTGAGCATGTTTGTGTCCCTGGCAGCCTGCTGCAGCATGGCGTGTTTGAGGGGGCGGGAGGAGGTGTGGAGCAGCTGAAGCCACACTTCTTTTGGGGTGGAGACAGAGCAGATGGGCTCCACCCCCAAACTACTCACATCCAACTGCAGGGAAAGGTTTGATCCCCGCCTGTTGAAATTAGGCAGGTTATATTTTGGGGTTTAAAGACACTTCAGATAACAACTCATAGAATGACATGGTTGAATATTAGATTAGTTATAGAAATGCAGATTTAGAAGAAACATTTTTAAAAAACAAAGGGCATTTTATTCTAAAATGATTCAAAATGAAAATGTAAGACTATTGTTTGGTAGTAATATAAAGGAGTTTTCAGTGTGTGTGTGCACCTCTCCTGCAGACGGACTGAAGCTTTGCGGGGGGGTGTGGTCATGGGCGGGGGGCTGCCTGGATCCTCAGCTGGAGGGGAGTCCGAGTGCACTCTGGCCATGCTCCCAGTGTGTTTGTCTGAGATTGGACTCACCTGATTATGATTCCATGGAGCTACAAAGACAAGAGGGAGAGAGTCAGTGCTGATGAGGAGTTCACGCACAGTTGAGCGGAAAAGTGGAAAAGTGCCCCGCAGAAGCATTTTCTTTTATGTTGGTGTCATTCCCACAGCAGAGGTGCAGAAATGCCCTTTGTTCCATACTCAGTCCACCCAAACACATTTACCCTTTAAACAAAACAGGATGTACAGTGTCAAAGAAAAAAACAAGAAATGGTAAAACAGTCACACAAGATAACAGAAGTGGCTTCGCCGCTAACTTTAAGCTCAGACTCATGTCTCAATGCTAGGTCAGTAACACAGATGAGCTCTCCTTCAACAAATCTGCAACCGCCAGCATGTCCATACTTGAAATAATTCTCAGATTTTTCTCAATCTTTTCTCGGTAACAAGGCCACGTGGGCTTTGGTGAGCCGGTATTTCCCAGATCGTGAGAGATGAGGGTCGCTTGGCTTCTCATTTTCATATCAGACTAAATGGTTCTTCACCTTCTGTTGTTCAGTTCTGATATGCCGGGATGGTGAAACATTCTTTCACCATTATCTACACACATTTCTGTATTAAAATGTGAATTCTCAATAGATGACACAAGTATTGTATAAAAATAAGTTATTAACTTCATTATGAGTATTCTGAACAAAACTATCTTTACAGTGTGGGCATGATTTAGCAATTTGTAAAAATAATATGAAAAAAAAAACAGTGTGTGTGTTTTCTGTACTAGACTCAAATCAACTCAACTTTCAGCTCAGTAAAAATTCCATTCAAATATAATGGAATTAATCAGCAGTTCTCGGGTAGAATCACGTTCCACTTAGGGACAACAACAGAAAATCATCTGCAGGTTTAGTCAAAAGATTTGGAGCTGCAGACAATCACATTACACTGCCAATAAAATACGTATCAGACACTACCTTGTGCTATATAATCGAAGATTACATGCACACAAACATGCGTAAAGAAACAAGTGCTCACGGTGTACAGTGTGTGTGTGTGTGCCCTTACCAGTTGTTTGATTACCATGTTCTCTGTTGGTTAATCCTTGTGATTAATGTGTTAATCCTCCTCTAATACTAGAACTGCTGTAGCTGTTGCTTCCAAATCACGTATGAACAGCACAAATCTGACCACACACACACACACACACACACACACACACACACACACACACACACACACACTATAATAGACTGAATGAACCAAAAACCATTTTGAAACAAGCAGCGCGACTGAGAGAATGATTTCGTTTTCACACCCGGCTCACACGGAACCAGTGACAACATAAGGGCAAGAAGAAACAAGTGAATGGAGAAAGAAATGGTGTGAACGAAAACCTGATAGTATGGAGGAGAAAGTCAGATTGTGATGCGAAGGTGTGAGGCAGCAGGAATAGACATGCCCTGTTTTTCTGGCTGAAACGAAGTGTTCAGACCTGTGGGAAACAGAACGGGAGAAACTGAGAAGGGAGTGAGAGAAAGAGAGAGAGAGGGAGGGAGGGAGGGAGGGAGCAAGAGGGAGAGAGAGGCAGAGTGAGTCACAGGGAATGAAGTGATCGAGAGGATGGAGACGAGAGGAAGAAAGATGCTTCAGGCATCGATTATCAATACAGCATCAGCAGCTGTTCATGAATCATTTAAATAAAACAATATACTGCTAAACACACACACACACACACACACACACACACACACACACACACACACACACTTATGTAACTTTGTCCCAGTGCATTATAAATTGAATTCACATAAAGAGAATGAGCACCCCATTATTTTTATTATGTGGACTTGAATGAACGAATGAGCACATGACTGAATGAATAATCAATATTCAGACACCATTCAACGGGAACATTAAACACCCCCCACTGAAAGGCTAGAAAAAGTCAATGTTCCTGCAAACACCAGCGGAGGGAAGGCAACAGTGCACAACAGTGGAGCAACCCCCTACATACAGCCGTCCAACAGCAGCACGCTCACAAGAGAAAATTCACTTTCATTCACTGACGTTTTAGCGTTCTTGTCACACAAGAGCCAAACTGGAAAAAACAAGTTGTTGCTGTAATTAAACACATGTAATCAAATTACCTACAAACTCGTGTCATAAATGCTTAATAACAATGTCTGTCCTGTCAGAAAGACTCGAGGACTCCCCTCTTTATAAGACGCTCCCTCCAGCTCAACTTACAGAACTTTCCCACTTGTCCTTAACAAACTTCTTTCTTCTTGCCCACCTTTTCCACCGTCTCCTTAATGAATCTCCCTCCTTTGTCTCCTCCTCTTCTCTCGAGTTTTTGTCGCTCTGCTCTTCGTCCGTTTCCTTCATCTGTTGCTTTCTGTTGTTGTGTCTTCACTTCTACCTTCTCCGCCACTTCCTTTTCTACACCCACCCACTCACTCATTACCACACACACACACACACACACACACACACACATTCTGTTCCCCTCATTCAAGGTTATGGGTACCCTCCAGACTGCACACCACAGGCTCCGACAGGGGTTGTTCATGTGCTTGTGTGCCTGGCTGTGGAACATCATCTTTCTCTGCAGCCATCAGATCAACAGCACATCGTCCTTTTGGGACGCTGTTAGGAAAGCTAAACTGCTAGCGTTATTAGCAGCCACCATAAAGATAAAATGAAATGAGGACATAACGGCACCACGGGGGCTTTGCTGCAAACCGAAATGCCACATTTTGCGCTGCAGAAAATCATGTTTGGGACTGGCGCTACTCAGATTCTGTTGGTCTCTGTTCACATTTTCTGGTCCCTTTGGTTATCAAGGTATACGAAGCTTTATGAAAGGTGCTGACAGAAAGACGTTATAACAGGAAGGATTACTCAATACGATGGCGGTTCTGGATACCACAAAAAAAAAGCCAGCAAAATTAATGTATCCTGTTTACAAAACACACTTGGCCAAAATTGAGATGGCACTTGTGTGGCCACATTCAATGTTCTAGTCAAACTACAAAGAACTCGATATTCATTCATTCACGTATTGATTCACCAACCAGTGAAAATAAGAATAAAGCCAAAGGCTGAGTGGAGACTTCAGTTTTACTGTATTTGAAGGGACGGTTTAAATCCAACCCCAGACATTTGGAGCTGCCATGATTGGAGAAGCCACTCGGTGAAATTGGAAGAACAGCTGAGGAGTTTCATATGTGAGGAACGGGAACGTTGTATAAATCTGTCTGACATCTTCACCCACACATCACGTGGAGTACGTTCAGTGAGTGCGGTTCAGGCCACAAACCAAATTTCCCTCCTGAACCATAAGAAACAACTAAATGAAGTCTTGGGAGGCTGATTGGGAAGTTGTCTCATTTTTTTGTGTTGTAATTCCATGCTGTGAAGGAGAGAGTTTCATTAGACAGACACAGCTGATGACACTGGGACCGACTGTAGCATCATCGTGCCTCAGCCAGGTTTTAATCCCGACAACGCCGCTGGGGTCGACGCCCACACCTTCCTTTTTAAAAAACGTAGAGATTTTGAACAATGGCTCGGGTCCGTTCCAAACCGAGCAACATGTACTTTTCACTCTATAAGCCACAACTGCAGAAAGTGGAACTGAAAGAGATCAAAATATGAATCAGGTCGCGTTGCACACCGACACCGTGAGGATGTGGCCCGGCTTCACAGGAAGCTCCCGCTCGGCTCAAGTCGCCGGTCAGTCTTTGCATGAAAGATGAAATGTGGATGAAATGTGGGCCAGGACGTACCTGTTGTCAGAGGAGAGGAGCCCCAGCGGAGGGACCTGATTGAGGAAGGAGCTGCAGTCAAGCGAGCGGAGCCGGGGTTCGCAGCTTCAAGGGGGAAGTGAGACAAGAAATGACAAAGAATGAAGTGATGCACACCAGAAATGAAATGCGGTCGGCATGTGTGAGCAGGCGTGACGTTACAAAACAAAGAGCTGAGATGTGATGAATGAATGTGAAGATTGAGGAAAGGGGAAGAGGGGATTCTGAGAATGGTCTGATATCTGATCACAAGGGTACAGGGGTGTAATTATTCCACCTTTAAAAGCCTGTTGGGAAAATAAGCCACAGCATTTTTCCACTCTTGAATGAACGGCTCCAAACAGCTAAAATGGTTTGAACTGATTCCCCATTGAAGTGGAACTTTATTGATTTTGGACTAATGTCCAGAAGATGATGTCCTGAGTAACACAAGCGTCTCTTGTGGAGGACGTAGTTTTTGGTCATTCACAGGCTGATGAGAAGTTTGTGTTTAGGTCTTTGCACTCGTGCCCATCGCCGGGGACAGGATGTTGGTGTTTGGGGACTGAAGACAAGTATCAGTCCTCTTTTCCCGACTCCTCCACAAGGTGTCGCTATATGTTGAGCTAAAAGCGCTGAGCGCCTGATGAAAAACAGGGTTCGAACATAAAAACAGGAGTAAAACTTTTTACATTTGCCCGTTTATTTGGTGGAATTCCACATCGGTCTGATCAGAGATCAGGCTGCATCGTTGGTGAAGCTGCGTCACATGGCAGAACACCTTCAGAGCACTGCCGAGATACCCTTGAACAAGGCGCCCATCCCTCAAACGCTCACATAGAGCTGGAGGCTCATTCAAGAGAAACAGCAGTGAAGAAAAGCAAAAAAGGAAAAGGTTTCCCCGTCTTCCCTGAGTTATTAGAGAAATGAACCCAATAACTGAAGCTCATTTTACCACAATCCACAAGATCAACAACAGGTTGAGAACTATAGCAATGTGAGGTTGATGTACACCCAATTGATAAATAAAACAGACATAAATGCACCTGCATCAACCTCTCAGAATGGCCTCATCCCATCAGGACCTTAAACTCTGACTGGGACGTTTTCAGTAAAACACACAGCAACGAAACTAAGACTGTTCATTCATGATAAACCCAACATTTCTACCTCAGCTGTCTTGACATTAAATGCTTCAGCCTACAGACTTTAAAAGAGGGAAATAAGTGATTTCAGGATTTTAAAAATTAATATTGAACCGAGAAGATTTTTTCGATTCAGCTGGGTACTCCTGAGTCAGCACATATACAGTTATTTACAGTATCAAGTGTTTCTACTCCAATTCATCTTCATGCTACTGTCTTCAGCATTGAGGTGTATAAAAACAGCATAAAATGATGGTGTCAGCAAATACTTGGCTTCCTGTTCTCATCATTCCTTCATAAATATATTTTACAGACGCATTTCAGCACGTTCCGTCCACGTTGAAAAACAAAGTTGTCCGTGTTGGGCCCCTGTCATGGTCCGTCCTGCTACACTCCGCTCTCCTCCCTGATCCAGCTGCGGTATTTAGTGGTCTGAGTGTAGATGCCGGGCTTGTTTCTGCGGGCACAGCCGTTGCCCCAACTTACCACGCCCGCCAGAAAGACCGTCCCGCTGGGGCTGGTGACGGAGAGCGGCCCACCAGAGTCGCCCTGGAAGATGAGCATGTTAGCGGCGCGCTAACGGGACTCAGGGTGTCGTTTAGGCGACTGTTACCTGACAGGCATCCACACCTCCCTTGAGGACCCCGGCACACAACATCCCCTCGGTGACCTCGTCGCTCATCAGAGTCTTACACACTGTGCTGTTGATGAGTCGAACCGCAGCCTTCTGCAGCACAGACACAGGAAGGCCTGAAAACGGAACAGAGACGATCTGAATTAGGACGACTGACATCAATAACTGAAGACGTCCTAGAGTCCCAAACATTTGTCGTCGAGCTCCAGCAACCGCTAAAGTGGTTTTGTCCCTTGCACTCACCACCTTCTCTGGTGGCCCCCCAGCCAGTGATCCAGGCCTCACAGCCGACGGGAAAATGGTACGTTGGGGAAGGCAGGCAGATGGGCCAGATGTTCTGGCCGAGGGTGACGTTAGCATCCAGCTCCATCAGAGCGATGTCATTGCTGTAGGTGAAGGGGTTGTAATCGTGGTGGGCGATGATCCGCTTCACGCTATGCCTCACCGTCCACTCGTTGGTCTGACTCTGCTCGTGCAGACCAAGAAAGACCTCCCACTGGTCAGCCCGGACGTGCCTGCACCAACACAGTTGAGTCCACTCTTCCATTGAAATCTAATCCCGAATGTCTGCATTTGGAGCTCTTACTTGTCGGGTGTGATGCCTGTGACACAGTGGGCGGCCGTCAGCAGCCAGCGGTTGCTCAGCACCGACGCTCCACACACGTGACCAGTTCCTTTTATGTGAAGGCTGACCTGCCAGGGCCACTCCCCCTCCCGGGATACCTGCCCACCCACGATGCGAGAGCTCCTGTATGGCCTCCTGCCACAATCTGGAGTTACAGAAACACAAGTGAAAACGCGCCGTGCCAGACAGCACACAAACGTGCGTGTATTGTGTGTGTGTGTGTGTGTGTGGTCAACATACGGCAGTTTTCCTCATCGGAGCCGTCTTCGCAGTCCTGCTCGCCGTCACAGTCTGGGTTCAGCTTACTGATGCACTTCCCGTCGCTGCAGCGGAAAGTGAACTCTGAGCACTGCTGCACCACCACAGCTGAGCAACAGGACATGCTTGTGTTAGTACCCACACTAGTACTGGAAATGCATGTTTCAACAGTACACACTGAAGAACGTTCAAGCTTTAAACACGTTGGTAAAGGCAGGATAAACAAAACGGCCCATCTCCGATTCCAATGATCTGTCTCCACCTGTGTTTTGGCCCCTCGCGGAGCCCCAGCAGAAAAGGTCGCATCAGCAGCTTTGCTGTCTGCAGGTAAACAAGCATCTAAACTCCACCGCTAATGGAGATCTAAATCAGGCTGCGGTGTTAGCTGAGTGGGTCTCGCGTCGGGCGTTGCAGCGTTTGACCTACAGCGTTCACACTGAGACTCGTCTGAGCTGTCTGCACAGTCGTCTTTCCCATTACACCTCAGTCTCTCCGGGATGCAGTCGTGATTCCTGCAGGAAAACTCTCCCTCTTTGCATTTTACTGCAGAAAAAGAAGGAAAAAAACCCCCGAGATTTCAGGATCGAGGCGCGATATCTGGTGAACCCCTTAAATAATTACAGTTGGACTGAGCTCACCGCAGGTTTCCTCGTCGGTCTTGTCCCCACAGTCGTCAATCCCATCACATTCCCAAAACTTGGCTTTGCATTGTCCGTTTTTACACTTCAACTGAGAGGCGTCACACTCTGCAGAAGAAAAAAGTGCACGTTGCCCGGCGTAAATGTTGATTTTTGTTATGGTCCCGACTGCGGGGACGCTCAGACCCCCGTGTGCTGTTTGGTGGGTGTGGACGTGAACGCGTGGTTGCACTCACGGCAGTTGTCCTCATCGCTGTTGTCTCCACAGTCATTCCAGCCGTCACACTGCAGAGTTTGGTTAATGCACAGGTTGTTGTGACACTGGAACCTCCCGGGACAAGCTGCCCGACCACACACAGAACCCCAGGAAGGCGTTAGCGTACAAATGCATCTCCTGGACGAGTGTAGGGGATTCAAACGTCAGGACAGGGCTTACGGTTGTTGGGGACAAAGGCTTGGTACTCTGCGTAGAAACCCTGGTCAACGTAGAAGGCGTCCGACTTAAATTTGATGGTCATCGTGTTGCTTCGACTGGTGACCACCATCGTCTCTGGTTCTCTTCCACACAGTCTACAATACAAACCAGCGTTAACATACCAGTATCTGTCAGTCCACCAGTGTCTCAGACGCTCCTTTAAATAGAAAAGAATAGAATAGAATCTACATGTACAATGAAATTGAATGCAGACCTTTTTCGATACAAAAGATGTGTTAAAGAGGGTTAAAAACTGTCCAAATCCAGAAAAAATAAAGCACTCGTGATGAATTATCCACAATAGTCGCTGCAATCGCTGCAGTCGCTGGAGTTTGGCAATCCTGGAATTGGCCAATTAAAATGGAATTTCAATCAAATCAATCTTTATTTATATAGCGTCTTTTACAATCAAAATTGTTTCTAGGCGCTTTCCAGAATCCCAGGGCCTGACCCCCAACAAGCAACAGTGGCAAGGAAAAACTCCCCTTTAACAGGAAGAAACCCTGAGCAGGACCAGGCTCATGTAGGGGGACCCTCCTGCTAATAGCGGGCTGGGTTTTGACAATATTGCTTTGACGGAATGCTGTTTTTGCATCGAGAGGAAGAAATTTACGGGGAAAATTGCAAGGAGGGACACAGATCTGCGTGGCTCAACCCCTCCCGTCCCTTCATCCGCCCCCTCAGCCTTTAAAACAAGCTAAGCACGGCGGAGTGGCTGCCGCCGGCTCCGTCTTTAGGGGGAAACAATTCAGGAACCGATGCTTCTGTTGCCCAGTGACTCCACACATCAAGATTTCCCAATGGTGCCAGCATTCTGTTGACTGGAGGCTTGTAAACATACAACGTGCTGTATTGGGAACAGTTGATTCTTAAGTAGCTCGCTATGTGTAAATTTGATTGCAAAAATTAAAACACACGCGCACCAAAAAGTGGAATTCTATTCTGTTCTATATGTAAACAGAGATGGCTTTGTTTGCTCTTTCCAGGACAAAGGCTGAGATGTTTTTTTTTGTTTTTTTTTTTAGCATTAAATGCTAAAGGACAAATAATCTTAATTTAGTCGAGGACAGAGCCCCTCACTGACCTTTGACCGTTGACGTCCACATAATCCTGGAGGCAGCCCTCACTGTAATTTCCCAAGAGGAACTTGTTGAACTGAACCTTCAGAAACTGATCCTTCGTGGTCTGAAAATACAAACGATGGAAGAACCACATTTATCAGACGGAATTAGATGCTCCTGCGCTGGGCTGAAGAAGAAGAAACTCGACTATCACAACATACAGACGAGGACAGCTTAGTGTCCTGCTGTCCTCTGCATGGAACGTGAACATGTCCTCACCTCGATCTTCCACACACAGGAGGTTTGTGGAGGATAGTTGGCAGGATAGAAGGGTGAGGATAAGAAGCCTTTGTCTCCAGTGAGAGTACCTCCACAGTCTGGACGAGGGGAGAGGACATGGTGGACAACATGCGCTCATTCATCATAAACGTGGGCTGCCATCCCTTAACTTTGTTATCAAATGCACCCAGATGAGAACGTACCCGGTTGTGTCAGTGGGATCTGTGAGTAGTTGGCTCTGAAGCCGGGAAAGTTCTTCTCCTCATTGGAGAGCAGAGTCAGCAACATGACATTTCCAGAAGACAGGAAGGACAGAGAACCATGAGGGTACCCACACTGCCTGAGAACGGAGCACACACACACACACACACACACAAAGTCATCATCCTTCCCTCTGCTCCTTGTCACACACTCAAGAATTTATCAAATGCCATCAAAGTGACACTCTTTAGGCTTCAAAAGCAGCCATTTTTATACAGTTATTATCCTTTTAGGAAGAAATCTGATCTTTAAAACGCTCCGAACCGGAAAAAAAACGGAAAACAAGGTGTGGAGTCTGATAGAACGCAGGTGTGTGCCTCACTCTGTCAGGACCCGGTGCTCTATGGGAGCCAGAGAGTCGTAGATTCTGATGAAGTCCTGCTGACAGTCCTCATCCAGAATCAGAGTGTGGAAGTCCAGCTGGATCCGGTGGCCCGGGTCAGCCCGCAGCCGCCACTGCAGATACACGTTGGGTGGATAGGCAGAATCAGGAAATCCTGGAGACCGGACCTCCCCCTTTTCCTTCACGTGGATATTAAATGTTTTCTTCACTGCAAAGCATGAATTAAAAAATTCATATTTTTACATGGAATTCCCAAAAAAACAGTAAGCCAAGATCAACGAAGAGGAGCTAGCAGGTTCCGGAATATCAGAGTACAAATCTGAGAAGAGAGTTTTACTGTTCTCACCAAATAAAGAGCTCCTCGTCGTGCGGGCGTCCACAGCTGTCGGAACAAAGAAAACCTCAGCCAATGGCCATGAAGCAGGAATCACCAACGTTATAGCCAAGTCATGGCGAGGAAGTCAAGCGTTGTACTTTCAGAGCTTGTTGTCAGCCAACATCAGCTCTACAGCAATGCTAACCAACAATAGTCAGGAGGAGTCAGACCTCGGGAGATGACGCTGTTGACGCTCAGCCCTTCACTGGGGCTCTGCTGCATTCTTCCCTGTCGGCCGTCCGGGCCTCCTTCTGGCCGCTCCAGAGACTCAATAGCTTCGTCCAACGAGGCCTGCTGGGATTCGTGGATCTCAAACTCTGACTGGTAGTACGCCACCATGCTGTTGTCGCCACTGTTCCCCTCACTGCGAAATCAGAGGAACAGTCTCTGAACAGCTGCAGTCAATGACCCCTTTAGGGTTCCTTCTGAACCATCAGATGATTCACCTGAAGGCCTGAACCGTGGAGCCTGTGAAGGACTTGGCCAGCACAGAGTTCCTTGAGTAAATTGTTTTCAGCTGAAAGACAAATGGTGGAGGTCTTAGGAATTCATGTCAGCGTGCAGAGAAACACGCCGTTAGCATGCGCGGAACATGAGTGGGGCAGCGCCCGTGGTGCGTTCAGCTCTCACCTGCTGGCTGACCTGTGCAGCCAGGTGACCAAACTGGGGGCTGTCAGGATCCTCATAGGCCTCGAGGAAGGGCTTGTTACTGATGCCCATGGCGCCAATATAAAGCTTCTTCACTCTGACGTCCCTGCGTACTGAAGACGGAGGCTGAGGTCAACATCGGGGGGAAGGGGAACACTTCAGAGGTGACCTATTACAGCATGAGGACAGTGTTCTGGCCACACCCAGAAAGAGTGTCACATTGGTGTCTCGTCACATTCCGTGAGATTAGGCCGTGCCAGCTTCCTGCTATCGGAGCAGAGCTTTCGTATCCTCACACCTCTACATTAGCTCTGGATAAATAGCATTCCATATATGTGTGCTTGGCATAATTTGAGAGGACGTTGCGTTTGCTGTCAGAGCTCACAGTTAAAGTGCCACACGAGCAATCCCGTCAACAGGGCCACAACAACGGCCAGGAGCAGCAGTCCGACCCCAATCCACAGCTTCTTCTGACGGCCTGACACCTTCTCCAGACGTTTGCTGTCCGTGGCTGGCAGGAAGTTGAGGGTCGTGTCCCAGTCCTCCATCTGCAGACGCAAGGGGAAAAAGCAGCAGCTAGCAGCAGGAACAGAATGGATGGAGTGATGGAATTGAAACATCGTTGCATGAAACAAAGGCAACCTGCCCTTTAATGTGCCATAAATGTCCTTTTTCTCTCACCAGAACCGACTGTAGTGAGAGAATTCCCACAGAAAGGAGGGATTATTGTAATCTCCCTTACACCTGCCGATCCCTTTCATTCAGAATCACAACCAGTTTGATTCAGGCGGGACTGGAACGTTTCTTCTATTGATTTGTGGCATGTCACCCTGCTAGGACACACCCTGGGCGGCAGATGTAACTTTATCATGACAGAGACACATTTCTGGACTTTTCCCAAAGAATATTATGACAGTGAAGGTGTCAACCTTCCTGATCCACCGTGGCCAACGGGATGACATAGAATCAAAAGTATTACTGGAGTTGTTGTTACTCATTTCAATGATATACGATACTGGAGTTTCCCATTATCTGGACCAGAACGTACCTTTAAAACCCGCCTTTTCAATAATCGGATTAAAGTTATTTCAAGCACAAAAACGCGTTGTTCTACTTTGACACCATAGAAGATCCATAGAAGACCTCAGACTAAAGTACGGTCCTTCCAGGTTCTCCTGAGTGGTTTCTTTTTGACCCTCAGGTGAAACCACTGGGTTGTGACGTCACCACTCACCTGTCCACCGACTCGTGAAAAGCTGAACTTCTGTCCCGAGTCCAGCGCGTCCATGTCGCCTCCCGGCCCGCGCGCCTCTCAAGGTTCACCCAAAATTTCTCCGCGAGGAGTCTCGCGCTCTGGTGCCATTAACGTCGCGCTGACATGGCGACGACAGGTGGGTCGGGCAGCGACAGGTGTCCGGGAACAGAACCGAACTTTTTAGAGCAAGGCAGTCCTCGTAGTTCCGGGATACAGGGGTCCGAAAACGACCCGGCACCGAGATGTGAGTCCGAAACCGAGTAGAACCACAGCGCGAGGAAAGTGACGACAGCACAGAAACAAAAACCACAACAGGTGGAAACGAGAGAACGCGTGCCACACCTGATCTCCCATGATTCACCGCGCAGCCGCGTTTGTGGCGCTGACAAACAAATGTCAAGGTATCGTTTCTCTTCAGTTAAGTTGGTATCATAAAATGACCCTGGATTCAGATCAAACATGAGAATTCTTATATTAAAGTGTTAGTTTAAGGAAAAAAATCGACAATTTATTGGTGGCTTATTCTAAATAATACTGAGAATCCCAACAGTCACTATTCAGGAAGCACAAATCCACAACACTAACCCTAAAACACGCTGTTTACCAACAGATTAATCACTTCTTAATTCTTATTAATTAACTGCATTGTTAAATTGTAAAACAAAGCCAGTTTCCTGCATGAAACTCCAGAGAAGGGTCTGTTTGTTGCGTGTGTGTGTGTGTGTGTGTGTGTGTGTGTGTGTGTGTGTGTGTGTGTGTGTGTGTGTGTGTGTGTGTGTGTGTGTGTGTGAGCACCACACTGGTGTGATGTGAAGGTCAGCTCTGGAAATAAAACTGCTGCTCAGCCTCTCTGGGTTTGCCTGATATTAAAATGCTGCCATTGCTAAAGGCATTGTTCCTGAGCCGCCTTGGACTCAAGTAAATAAAACCCTTGATTTTTCTGCCTACTCTGTAACGTCCAGAATCCAGTAGATAATATTACAGACTGAACGAGATCGCAAAAGCCCGTCATGAACTGTCTGACTCATAATATTCTTAATGCAGACGCGAGCTTTATATTACGATACATTATTTCAAAATACATGTAGTTCAATAGTTGACCACTAGATAGCGCTGTTTAAACATTTGTGCGCTTTCCGATTTCGGCTTGTGCAGATTGGTCTGACTTCCATTAAATGTTATCAGCTAACACCACCGGGACCAAAAACGGAGACCTTTTCTCTTTTCATTGTCTTTATTAGTGGAATGGAATATACACCTCTGTGCTTTAAAGCTGTTTTCTCCTCATGTCTCCCACCGCGACACACTTAGTGAGTTTTAGCATCACTGTCCGTTCACTCTTTAGTTCACTGGACTGCTGAAAATCACTTCATCATGTAGTTTGTCATGTAGAGCTGCTTATCAGAGCTGCAATCTGTTCAGCATGAGACCAAAGCACGGTGGCCTGTTGGTCCGCTCCTTGGTGTGTCAACAGCACTTGCAAAAAAAAAGAACCTAATTATAAAGCAGTTAAATAATAGTAAAAGGCCAACTTAATACTGTCAAAGCTACATTAAAAAAAGTTTGTCTTTGATATTTTGGTCACATTAAGTGGATTTGCAATGTTTTGTAGCCAAAAGTGGACGACTGGTCCAAATGAAAAAATCACAGCTCCGTGTTAAGTTGCTCCAAAACATCTAAGGCCATGATGACAATAAATAATAAAATCATATTATTTCTGACTGCAATAAACAATAACGTAGCATTAGCTTACAGTAAGTGCTACATTAGTATCCACAAAATACTCCAGGATGATCGAATGGTAAACATTTCACCATAATTAAGACGTAATGCAAAGAGGCCCAGTTATAATTTCGATTATTGATCGACTCCATCGGCGAATTCATGGAAACACAAAGGTCATTGCCCCAGGTAGCTACAGCTGGTTACCCGACTTTAACAGGGCGTAGTTATTTTTGACCTTTAACTCAATATCGGACCAGAAGGAAGAAACACGGAAATGATTTTATCCCAGAAACATCTGAAATTTTCCGTAAAAGCACTAAAGAACAAATGCCACAGTTGGCTCATCAGAAGTCTGCAAAGAAGAAGAAAAAAACAGCAGTTTGTGATACAGACAGGACATAACCAATAATAATAATAATAATAATAATAATAATAATAATAATAATAATAATAATATGGTAGAAAAGCAGCTCTTCAGTCCAGTGAATAAAAATCTGTTCAGTCATTCTCGTTACCCTGCAGGAGAAAACAGGTAAAATACCTATAACGGTATCCATGCATATTTGTGACTTCTTGTATTACACACACGCACGCACGCACGCACGCACGCACACACACTGCGCATTCTGGCTAGGAACATGCCTGAATGATGTTTTCAGATTTGAAACACATTTCTATACTCATGTTTTCTTTTTAGTAATCTAATTTTTGATGGTGCAAACACTTGTTTTGGAGATGAGGAGGATGAGGAGGAGGGGGAGAAAGGAATGGCGTAAAAAATATGAGTTGTCATGCAAAAGAACAGATGAGGGATTGTGTTGTTGCTTGTTTTTTTTTTTCCTCTTTTTTGATATGTTGATTAACTCCTATGTCAGTAGTGCTACGTCTGTACGAGGCTCATGCACGCCAATCAGAAATCCAGCAACGTTTTTTTCTCTTTTTTGAGGGGTTTGGAAGATGCAGGTGAAAGTTTATGATACAAAATATGTTACACTGTGCACGTCTGTCCGTCTGCGTTCGCTCACGACCTGCCGGAACGCGTTGCCAAATACTCAGTGTTTAGCTCACAAGTGGCCGACGTCTGACACTGTGCGCAGAGGTAGAGGCGACACAATTGTGCACGGCAGTCTAATGTGGATCTTCGTGTTTTCACCTGCGTAACACTGATAAATGACTGCTGAAAATGAAAGAATACACGCAGTGTTTGTAACATCTTATTTACAATAATGTTACGACCCTAAAAATGCTTAAATTGTATCGTGCTGCTGTTGTATGAAACAGACTGAGCGGCCTGTCTGGTGTGGACCCCTGGGACTGAGCCGGAACCAACCGATGACCTTACTGTTGAGTTAGCCGATACCTCAGTAACATCAGAGCTGTAACACCATTGGGAATGCGCAACATTTGTTCCCGTTTAAAACTGTTTCGCTTACAAATGAAGCGGATACAGAAGAGCTTGTGCATTTTTTTGGGAACCAGAGGTTTGGAAATTTGGCGCCACCTGCTGGAGTAGCAGACTGGGTCGGTTTTCTGTGTTCTGGGTCGCTACACCATAAGCCTGTGTACTGGTCGGGCCGGTGCTCCCATACCGGCTCATTGTGCACGTTGTTGGCTGTCATCCGGACACGTGATCACACTGAGTTTTTGGTGCCGCGTTCCCCTTTCCCACCTTCCTGCTGCAGAATAATATTCTGACACTCAAACTGTCACAAAACAAATGAATTTCTTAGTTGCTTTACAATAAATTCCCTGCAATAATTGCTGTAATTCATAACACACGCATTATAATCATTATTGTTACCATGTTCTGTTGAGGATGCTATTTTCCTGCTCGTAGTAATGTTGCATATTTTTGAAACGTAAAAGGCTTCCGCTCCTCACCAGCATTACACTTCGGAGCTACAGTCAGATCAGGCCAATCCACATCAGACACCCTCCACAATCCCATTTAAAAAAGCTCCCACACCAGCCCAGTTCACCTTCATGTCCTTAAAGTTAGCTGAGCACAGTTGTGTGAAGGCTCTTTGAGCGTAGCGTCTCGTTCTGACGTTTTGAACGTCTTTTCATCCCAACTCCACCATCAAACCTCGAGAGTTCTCGCTCGCCAGCTCCTCCTGTCCATCGAAATGGTCTCAGCGGCCCGTTCGTCCACGCGTGCTGTTGAACTCTGTCAGCTTTGATCCTGTTGAGACGCATCTCCGATGTTTGGACACCAGCACACGGCTGCATCCAAGTGAAACTGAAGCCGATCCTGGTGTTAGCCATGCCAAAAGGGAAGTCTGCATGCGCCTCAGAGCTGCTGGCTCCTTCCAACAACAGTCTGGGCCAAAAACCGTGGCGGCGGCCCTCTCTCTGACAATCTGATCTCAAAGCTCACGCCAGGTTTTAAACAAAATCCCCATCAAATAATTAGCTTATTGGTTCAGTGATTTTAGATATTCTATCGCATATACGGGCATAAGCATATTTCCCACCGTCGGTCCCAACTCAAACCTCCCAGAGTTTGTGAAAAACAGATCTGAAGCTTAAAAAGGGTGTAGGGAGGAATCTCAAACGCATGAAGATGGAATTCTGAAAGTCTTCGGGGGGGGGGGGGCTTCCCATGTCTGTTTGTCTTTTGTTTGGGATTTTGCCAGCTGCAGTTGTCTCCTCCATCTCCGTTTAATTTCATTTCACATAGCTCAGAATGCCAAAAACAGACCGAAGAAAAGAAAAGAAAAATATCCAGCCGGAGACAAAGTGTTTGTCGGATCAATCTCAGCTGGCAACGCCTTTGAGGTCAAAAGAAAAGGTCGAGAGGTCGTGACGGTGGGGTGCCTGTCGAGAAGAACGTCCTGTCCGGAGGTTATAAGGAGGAAATTTTGACATTGTCCTGGGTGTAGGCAGTGGCCCGTGTGTTGCGGAGGATGCCGGGGACGGGAGCAGGCGATGGGGGGAGGCTCTCGTCAGGCGTGTTGGCGGGTGGGGTGGGGATGCTGATGATGGCAGCGGTGAAATCCTGTTCCCCACAGTTCAGCTTCAGGTTCCCTGTCTGCGCGTTCAGACTGGAACGCCTGGGGACACACAAACATCGTCATTTCTGTTGTTCGTACACCTTTTTCGCACCCAGTTACACCTTGATTAATCCCATTTTACACGGAGCTAAGCCCATCAGCCAAGTTCAGAGTTCAGCCCCAGCAGCAGGTGTTCAGTGGAGGTCTGAACACAGCCGACCACGTCGAGGTTATCGGGGTATGTTGTTACCCCCAGTAGTTCAGCTTGTTGAAGGCAGATTTCATCGTGTTGGCTCTGCCTCTGATCTGTCCTACACTCGGTGCAGCCTTCAGAAAGGTCAGCGATGACCCCCAGATGGTAGGTTTTAATCTTTAAGCTGACACACAGCGACTGTACACACCAGCATGAAACCTCTCTGGGCTCCTGGTCAACGACCTGGATGTCAACCGCGATCAGGCTGAGCTCGTGGCCGTGGCACCTGAGGCGTCGCTCGTCAGGTGTGGATTCTGATGGTGGACGTCCTATCAGACCAACTCCCAGAGTCCACAACCCTGGTGTCCTCCTCAGTTCCTCCCAGTTTCACATTAATTATGTCACCACCTCCATCTTCTCCCCCTCCGACAACATTGCTCATACCTGTGTTTACGCCTTCATGACCCCCTGAGTGGACTACAGGAAGTGAACCCTGTCCTGAACTCCCCAGCTTGGGTCGAGACTAAAGCCCTGGCTTCAGAATGTCCTCCTGCTCACCTCCAAATGCCTGCGTGCTCGTTCTCCTGGTACTCAACCTCCTCAAATCTCCGGTCCTCTGACACCAACCTGCCCTCACACCCACCTGCTCCCAGAATGCTTCTGTCTCTCTCCTGACCTGCTGGAATCTCCGACCTGCAAACGTCTGCATGGCCCTGTGTGTTAAAGCTCAAGATCCACCTATTTAGTTGAGCATGCCATACTTTCCTGACTTCACCTCTTTTACCCGCTCACTCTTACTCGGAGAGCCACGTTGTTGTGTGTTTGGGCGATGTTGTTTGTGTGTAAACGTCATTATTTACCCTTGAGGTTGAATGGAGGTGGTTTTGATGTGCAGGGTGTCCAGCTCCTGAACGCTGCCCCGGCTGACGGAGATGGTGGAGTTAGCCAGGCGCATGGCAGCTCTCCTCCTCGCCCGGCGGGGGCAACAGCCCGTGGAGTTGTTCTGCGCCCCCTGCTGGCTGGACAGGGAGGTGCTGCGGCTGGTCCGGTAGCCCACTGACTCAGTCATGCACAGCTCACTGTAGGTGATCTCACTGGTGAACTCGTGGTTCTGTGAGGAACCGAGAGGTCAGACATGAGGATCCTCTAGGATTCATGTTAGAAATATGATAGACGTGCATGAATCAAGACTAAATTATATTATATATCAGTGCTGTGTTGGCTCCTAAAAAAGCATATTTTTAACTCCACTTTTCTCTAAAGATGAAAGCATTGGTGTCAAAAATAACCACATTACCGTCGTCTTCTCCAGGCAGTGCAGGAGGTGGTTGTGTTGATGCTCAAACGCTGATCTGTTCTTCACACACAGCGCTGTGCTGTCACTGTCCTGGTCCTGAAGAGACACCAACATTCTTACACCATATGAGAAAATAGCACTTGGCACTATGATGAAAAGATGTCATCTACTATAAAATTAATTGTCAAATTTTGCTTTATTCTAAAATAAAACAGTGGTCCACTTCAGAGATAAACTACAGCAGCGACAGCAGGGTATCGATGACCCAGATGTGCTGTAATTTTCTCACATATGCAGCAGGGGGCGCCAAAACGATTCCCACTTATGTGTGACTGAGGAGTTGTCGGTTCACGGTTCATTTTTGGGGAGTTATAAATGTTCACCCTTCACTCCCTTCTCACCTAATGTGCTTGTCAACACCAGCGTGCTCGTATGTACACCAGCTCAGCATGTGTCCTGCTGCTGCTCCTCTGCCCGACACCCTCAGATACATTCAGCCGTGGTTGCTTTACCTCACTTTTATGTTCAAAGCAAAAGTGACACAGGTGGACATCATCTTTATACAGCTCAGTAGGAACTGTTTTCTAAACTACACCTCCAGCAAGTTCCATTCCATCCTCCAGTTTGCTGGCGTTTATCACTCATCTAATGCTGTTGCCACAGTTTCACCTTAGCAGTGTCCGATCTCAACCCGGAACCAGATTTGACCCAGATCTTTTCTTCTCATGAGCATTTTTTTTTCCTATGAGAGCGTTAGAGGTTAAA
Organism: Takifugu rubripes; assembly: GCF_901000725.2. Lineage (NCBI taxonomy): Eukaryota > Metazoa > Chordata > Actinopteri > Tetraodontiformes > Tetraodontidae > Takifugu > Takifugu rubripes. The sequence continues at coordinate 5,709,373 of NC_042287.1, forward strand.
CAAAACACTTTCTGGCAGATGCTAAACCAGAGCACAATCTGTATTCTTTCTATTTATATTATATGTTGCATGACTTTGCAGTCTCAGACGTGCTGTCGAAATAACGGTTTGGGATCTTTTCAGAGGTGTGAATCACACCTGCGTTCACGTCGCAAAAATATCCAAGCGAGCGCACAAATTAGCATGTGCACAGAAGTGTTAGGGCTCAAATCTTCTTCTGGGTTCAGATTGGCCGTGACACACCTGGGTAGCACAGAAACCCTGGCTGGATCATAGCACTCAGGACCGGGTCTGGACACCCCTGGTCAAGGGTAGACAATAATCCACCATAAATAAAAAATGTCCACCCCCCACTTTAACTGAAAGCCAGCACGCCAGAATAATCTCAAATCTTGCAGCCTGGTCACCTTTTGTATTCAGAGTAATCTCCACTCTGTCTTCTCCCATGTTTCTTCTGTTCTGTCTAATCTTCCAGAATAGAAAAATAAGATCATCCTCTTATTTTTTTTCCTTCTAAAGCTTCCTCTGCTCGAGCTTCTCCATTTCCATCAACCTCATCCTCACTCTCGTTATTCCTTCCTTAAATCCAGCCACGATTTCTCAGAGGGATCCAACATCCAACCATGAGCAGGTCCTTCTTTCCCTGGGAACCACCAAAATAATAATATTCCACTCACCTTCGCAGTTCACCTGCCTGTCACCTTCGTTTTCCCCTTATCAAACATCTTCATGTCATAGCTGTCAGACTACACACGCTCATTCATGGCCAGTGTGTGTGTGTGTGTGTGTGTGTGTGCGTCTCACCCCAAGTGATCGGTCTTCTTTATACTGGAGGAAGGCGTTAGCTGAACCTTTCTTCGCCATGCGGATTCGAGCCAAACGCACTTTCTGTCAAGGAGAAAAAGAGAAAGAGCCAGTTCAGCACATGCTGACACACACCTGTACAGAGAGAGGAGAGCAAAGGTCACCTGACTGACAGACCAGCGTGACTTTGGGAGTTAAGCTCCTTTTACCTTGAAATAATTGTCAATTAGGAACGACAGGGGTGCGCCCCTGAGAGGAGGAGCAGAGCAGAGCTGTGGCTTGAACTCCTGGAGTTTCGAGCCATCAAATTGAATAAAATGCTGAGAAAAACCTGTTGCGCTCTCATCTTGTCCGCTCTCTGGTTTTGGTGGTAGATGCGGCTGAAATTGGAGACGATGACCGGTACTGGCAGGGCAATCACCAGGACGCCGCTGAGGGAGCAGATGGAGCCGAAGATCTTCCCGGCGATGGTGTTAGGGACCATGTCTCCGTACCTGCGGGACAAAAGGACACGGTGAGTCTGCAGAGCAGCCCTTTGGAACTTCCAGCGCCACAGCCTTCAGCTATTCTTAGACTGTCCCGGGACGTCCCTGGCACGGATGCCATAATCCAGGAGCAGGTCTGCTTCCGAGTGGAGCCGCTTCAGTTTTTCACATGCCCTCCGTGAAAGTCGGAGACCTCATCGGCAACCCAGAAACGTCCATCCAAAGGTGAATCTGGACGATCTGCAGGGCAGGTTCGGCGAGGTCCTTCAGGGTTTGGAGACTGGATTGTCTGCCCGCCCTCATCGGGTCAGGAATGTAGCAAACATCCCTCCAGTCTCCCACACTCACACCGGCGGTGCCTCTGGGAAATGAAGCCATCTCTTTATCCTGCCGGCCCTGTTTCCTCCCGTTTAATGAAGAGAAACCGCAGCTGAGCCAGAATCAGAGCAAAAGGAAGCAAACGTAGATGTTCAACATCCATAAATCCTCGTTACACCACAAAGATCATGAACTACCACTAAATTTGATGATTTGTGTCCGATTTAAGAGGGAATTTGGTGTCAGTTGAAGCTTTTGATGAATCCATATTTACTTTAGGGGTCAATGTGCCAAAGTGAACCTCTAGCAGTTATTATATGAGATCACTTTTTCCCGCACCAGCTCTACTTTTGCCACGCTGCAGTTGAGGTCTTAATATTCAAATATGCAAATCTTTTCGGACGGTGAAGTCAGTCAGATATGCAGGTAATGAAGTGCAGCTTTTGGCTCGTGTAGCTGCTGCGGCAGATTATGCTTTAGTCCTTCGCTGAATAAGAGCACGACCTCGGCGGCGCCGCTAATGCTCATATCTGAGGGGGTGTTTTGTGTTAAATTTCATTTTTAAAGTTGTGCCCCAGTGCTCTCTGGAAATGTGCTTTGTCCTGAATGGATGAAAAGGAAGTCTTTCTTCCAAAAATGAAAAGAGGTCTGGAATTCAGCCGTGCCATTTAAAAGTTGATTATAACATGAGAGCTATTTTTAGAGGCAAATTTCACATGCCCGACATACGTGCACAGTCTGCTGTGTGTCAGGATCACACTCTGGTCTAAAGGGCAAAGGTCACTGAAGGTAAATCTTTCATTATTCTGCATCTTGAGTTCTTCCTGCACGGAAATTAAGTAATATAGATATTACAAATGTGTTATTACCACTTTTTTTAACGATTATTTTCATAGATCAATGTTGATTTTTTTAAAGTTTAACCTGGTTTCACCACATTCTGAATTATGAACCCTCCCCCTTCCACTGATGATGTTGGATGTCTAATGAAAACAAAGAACAAACTCTGACATCTAACAGGATATGCAGATTTATTGTACACTATTTCTTTGTGATGTTCTGTTCTGCTTCCACATTTTTAGGAGCAACCTATCTCATATCATCTTTAAAATAAATGACTTTACATTGAAATGGTCATGCTTCATTCAATTTCCCGTCAACAGACAAAAAAAATAATCTGCTTATTAAACTGGCGTCTCCTGACTGCAGTGAATTATGGGAATTAACGTGGACGGTAAATGTGTCGCTGGGTTTTGGCATGACCAATGTCAGACTAACTCCAGCCAGTCATACCAGACCATAAACACTCCCAAGTGCTTCTGTCAGTGTCACAGGTCAGCGCACGAGGGTGGGCGCCATCAAACATCTGCAACCGCTGTTCAGGTAGAAGCTGCTGTCAGTGGAACGTGGCCTAAACAGGAAGCATCTCTAGACAACCCTGTTTATGCAATATTTGCATGTTATATATGTGTGTGAGTGTGTGTGTGTGTGTGTGTGTGTGTGTGCGTGTGTGTGTGTGTGTGTGTGTGTGCCATATCTTCCACCGTGACCCACTGCTGAGGAAACTCACGCATCAAAAAGGTTCTGATAGAAACAGGTGTCGTTCGGGTGATGAGAGCTGGCAAACGGAGATTTCCTGCACCTGCCTGTGAAGTGCACCTTTAAAACCACGGTCTGTGAAGCCGACGCATGGGGGAAAATATCATGAGTCAACAAAAATGGCCTTACTACTGTTGCCAAGCCTCTGAGCAAGGCAGCGGGCCTGCAGAGAGCTGCAGTCAGACGTCATAATGAATAAAGATTTAGCAAAAAAGGAAAGTCTCGGGAGGGTCAGGTCAGACTGACTTTTCCAAGCCGCTCTCGCAATCCTCTAAATATTTCATGGTTTGGATTATGTCATCCTGCACCGTCCACATTCAGAGAGACAGACTGACGGAGAGAGAGGGAAAGGGAGGAGACGTAGAGGGAGATAAAGAACGAAGACCTGATGGAGGCAACGGCTGACAAAAAGCAGAGGAACAGACAACTGTGGCAGAGAGGAATCCATATCCATTAGTGTCTATTCGGCCAATCAAATGCATAGACAGATCCCTATCTCCCACCTGTAACAAGCTGCCAGCCAATCACAATCTAATACAGGAACAGACAGCCAATCATAATTGGTTTACAGGGGAGAACTGGAAGGACAATTACACTGTTGGCCGAGGAGGAGGGAGGAGGTGAGGGGAGAGGAGGAGCAGAAGGAGCTGGAGAGAAGCAAAGGATGGGAGAGAGAGAGAGAGAGAGAGGGGGGACGAAACAAGAAGAGTCATGAATAGGAGTTCTGAAGATAGCTTGGAGATGTTTAAGGATTAAAATGTGGCTCGGTTATTAAGGATGGGAAACGGTGGTTTGTTCAAGACAAAGTTGACGGCTTTAAAGCTCAGATTTAGGGGTGACAGAAGCTACGGGACAGGTGTTTAGAGAAACCTGCTCCTCAGATGCTGCTGAGGAGCAGCAGTCCAGGCTGCTCTTACTGTAGAAACTACAATATCAATGTGATTAAAGCTCCCATAATACACACAGCCACTTCCTGTTTAAGAGCCAAACATTCCTACAGGAGGAAGGTGAAAATATCAGCTTTCACTCTGGTGTCGGACCATCGGGTGCTTTGGTTCACGTCAGGCCCTGGTTGGAAACCTTCTTCTGAAAATGCTTATTTGTCTGTTTCCATTAAAACGACACTGTAAACAGTTGTTTTTAGTTCATTTCAGTTTTTTTTTAGTTTCTAGATTAGCTTTTCATATACAGGGAACACGTGACCTCCATGTCAGGCTGAACAATCGACACCAACTTTGCCTTTTTTGATTAAAAACAATCCTTCTGCTTAAGATTATCTGTTATTTTCTTTATTTAAATGTATTATTTAAGCTGACAACATGTTCAATAATTTTACATTATTCCATCATTAAGCGCTGAAGCTTCTTTGTCAGTTATGATGTAGGTTTTAATCTGGGCTAAGGTTTGGATTAGTATAATTCAACCAGACATGTTGGAAGCAAAACTGACTATACAATATTTATGTCAGAATAATAAGTTCTGCTTCTTTTTGCATATTTCAAAACATGAATCCAGTCAGAGCTGCTTCTAATGTCTAGGTGTGATTATTTCTGGATGTGTGACACTAAAGCTGCAGACTGTGGGGACCGTGAGACAGGACGGCTGTCCTTAGCAACCATTATCACTCTCACACACTCTCACACACTCTCACACACTCTCTCTCTCACACACACACACACACACACACACACACACACACACACACACACACACACGCACACACACATTTCTAATGTCATAGACATAATGAATCAGCCAGCTCCTAACTCTAAGCAGCCTAACAAACCCTGATCCTAACCTAAACCGTGAAGCCAAGTCTTAATTAAATGGACCTTTAAAGCTGAGAGGCCCAAAAGAATGGCCCCACTTTAGTAGTAAAATGAGGTTTTCGGTGCTCAATACGTAATGAATGTGAGCACACTCACACACATTTGCAGACAGATTGTAATAATAAGATGTTTCATGTCTAGTTTGGCATCTGAAGCTCCTCTTCAGCATAGTAAGGCAGTAAAGCTGACAACGTCCACTCTGAGTGGACCACTGGGGGACGTAAAGGGTGTTGACACAGAGAGCATCTGGAATCTGGGGCGGGGGCAGAGATCTGTGGACATGTTTTCTGTTAACGCGGCGCTCCAGAGAGGGAGATGTCTGTGTCAGCAGACAGGATCCAGAGACTTTGTCATCACCACCAACATAGAACCGAACCAGTGGGCAACAGTTTATTTTGAAAGCTCCTTTTTTCTCCCTCTGAACTACCTGACCTGGGTTTGTTCTTGGCCAAGGACGCCAGTATCGACCGGTGAGTCCGATTCCAGGCCTGGCTGGGAAGTATTCTGGGTTACAGCTGCTTGCTAAAAGCCGACCTGTTCTTCTCCTCCTCCTCTTTCCTGCCATCATCTTCTCCGCATCTGCCTGTGTGGTCTCATTCCCCATGATTTTTCCTCTCCCTTTCCTGCCCTCCTCCAGCGTAATCTACGGCCATGTTTAATTGATGGAGGGATGATGAAAGTTGCAGGAGGGAGGATGGTTGTTCCGTGTTTTCTCCTCCTCTGTTGAAGGAGATTTCAGCCACTCTGGCTTATTTCTCATGCAGGCGGGTTTCTAATGGAAAGCAACGAATGATGATGGCTGCTACTACAAGTGAGGACAGCTCCAGACACAGACGCATCACACACACACACACACACACACACACACACACACACACACACACCTCTGTTGGGAGCTCTGTCGCTTGTCAAGGTTCGATTTCATGTTCAAAGTAGATGAGGACACAATTGCAAATTGGAATATTTGAGAAATTCAGCGGTGTCAGAGCTATTTTCAGCATATTCAAAGTGGATAAAACTCTTGTCAAGCGTAGAATCCGTGACCAAGCGACGAAGCGCTGATGTTAAAAATATTCCCGATCCGTTTGAAATCACGCCTTCTCTCTCTTTTCCAAACGAGAGGCGAGCGGAGGTGACGGACCAGCATCCACACAGTATCCACACGTGCCAGCTGGATAAACAACCCAGGAGAGATGGCGCCAGACATGCTGAAGACCCGACTGTGACCCTGATGTATGTCAGAGTTCGCCTCGTCCGTCCACGTCCACCTTCCCACCCCACCCCCTCCCTAAAAGGGCTGAGTAATGATGGACGAGCGGCCTGATCTACAGAATATAAATATAATCTGAGAATCAATCAGACATGTGAGCAGCAATCGGAGCCTCTAATTTTAGAAATGCTGCAAATGCTGTGAAAGCGGCAGATTCTCAAAATAACCCCTGGACACAGACTTATAAAAGATGCAGACAGCAATATAACATCCAGCTCCAAAATCAAGCCTCGGCGAGCGGAAATCACACTGAAATATAACCCTTTTGCAGACTGGCTGCAGCAAGATCCACCTCTGTATCAAACAATTATACTATCTCAAACACGATCCCGACATGAGCATTATATTTATTTGAGGGCTTCTTCTTCTTCTTGTTCTTGTTCTTCTTCTTCTGCATATTTTATACGCCAGCAGCCTCTGTTTGGCTTGGTTTTACACCCACCTACTGTACTACGCTACAAGATGGCCCCTACACAGAGAGCTTGCTGAGGCTGCTGTGCGCTACAAATGATGCTAATGACATTTATGGATATATGACACTGACATGTTAAGTGACTGCATACAGAGCACATGATTAGTTTTGGTCAGCACTGTTGTGGTTGTTGATGAGTAGGAGTAAATGTCACCTTTGATTTTTACCGGAGATTCTAACCTGGAGGCCTAGAACAGAAGAAAAGAACCAGAAAAGCCTGCGGTGCCATTCAGATTCAGGCTTGTGCACGTTTAGGCTGCACCAGTCCACTCTCCAGTTTTCTGCGAGCTGCCTTGTTTATTGATCGCATCGATGACCTAATAGGTCAACTGGAACAGGCCCAGTACTAATTAGTTGTGAGAGGTACTGCCACCTAGTGGTTTCAGGCACGCCGTAGTCAATAAATCAATCTCTTCCATGTGTACGTGGGCGAAGAGAGCAGCTCTGATCCAGCTCTAAATACAGAGTTGGTGTGTTTGGGTGAGAAAAGTCAGCAAAACCAGCATGAGTGCTTGTGAAGCATGCAGGAACCCAAAACACCAGGTCCTGCAGGGCCCACGTCTGGGTTGGACCCTCAACCGTGTTGATGTTCAGGTGTTTGGGAGTGAGGGGGACTGGGACCTGCTGCAGACCCACCAGCCACACACACCTGACTGGTGGATGTAGCAGGAAGTGGCTCGACTTGACCCCTTCTGCTCCTCAGCACACACTCTAGGAGTAATTTCACCCACACACACACACACACACACACACACACGGAGCTCTAAAAAAAATCAAAGTCTAACAAATGTTTCCCTCAGCATAACCAAAACTACTGTCTGAACGCCTGATTCTGATGTCCGGGACCTTTAACTCAAGCTGTAGTTGTTTAAGTTAAGGGGGAAATGCAGCCATTCATTCACCTAAGGGTGGGTCCATTATTGTTCCTGTTCCACTCTTCTATTTCTAGACAAGAATTTAAACTTGACATGAATATTTAACAGCCTACATACGTAGACGTATAGCGTCTCAGTGGTTTAGCGTGAGTATGAATCATGTTTCTGCTGCTGAGACATAATTAAAGGGTCGTATAATGTGGCGCATCCAATATTCATCATTGTTCAAACACAGGGGTCTCTCACGCTACGCTGGTCAAGAAATGTCCTCGCAAATCCTCCACCTCCTCCACCAGAACCCTGGAACGGATCCCAGATCCAAGAGTCCCAACCCTTGAGTCAGCAGACCTTGAGGAGGGAGGAGGGAGGGTTTGGACCGCGGATCCAGCATCCGTGTGTGGATTCAACAAGTTGTGGCCTCGGGCCTGTTCTTTGGTGCTACGCTTGATTAGTCTCTGCTCCTTATCTCCAATATTTATATCTCCTACGCTCTCTTCCTCCCGCCTGCCCCTTTCCTCTCTCACTTTTTCACACTGCGACTAAAATGTTTTATTTGCACCTTTTTTCACCATATTGGTGCCTCTTTTCAACACACACATGGGTCATATCACATGACATATGTTAAATGTTTTATTGGTATTAAGAAGCAATAGAGGGGAAAAGGGAGAAAATAGAAGAGGAAACAAACTTTGAAAAATGCAACCAGGGAGGACAGAAGGGGAAGAAAAATGAGCGCCGACGTGTGATAAATGTGACGTGAGGAGAAAGCAACAGAAAAAGGAGGGATGGAGGAAGTGATAGAGGATGATTGCAAAGAGGAGAGGAGCAGAATAAACGTTACCCTGTTGTAGATAAAGATGGGGGGGGGGCTGTGGGGAGGCAGCACACCAAAGATAAGTGTATGACGAATGGGACGAAAGGAGGGTGGGTGAGAGGGATTAAGAAGCGAGAAAAGGAGCGGAGGGAAGAAGAAAGGATAAATGAAGACGTGAGATAATGAAGAAAAATTACTACTAGAGGAAATTCATTCATCTCTTCAAATGGGAAGCAAGAGAAGCAGGAGGAAATGGTGAGGCCAGCGGTTACGGCGGTACATTATGGTTTTCGTTGGCTGGTTTTTGGTTTGCACGAATTGACGACGCGACGGTGTTTTTACAGTTTTCCAGGAATGTTCTATTTCATTTGTACTACGACCGTTTCTGTCTGTTAATCAGCTCTAGCTAAAAGCTTCAAGGCCACCTGTCAGGTGTCATTAAGGAATCAGGTCCAGATGGAGACTTTTCTGTCCTCACCGCTCTAAACCGGCACCATAAAAGAGTCACAACATGGTTACCGAACTTACGATCTGCACCGCGGAGCTCTGGAGGAAGAGGAGGGTGGTGTTGGTTTTTCCCAGGGTCATGAGCTCCTAAATTTAGAGTTTTCTCCTAAACAAACCTCAGCCGTATATTCCAGAGAATTATGGGTCATTGTCCTTAAATGTCTACAAATAAGGGTGATTGGCAGCACAAATTCGGCATTTGCCGCAGGTTTGTGTGTCATTTCCAGAGGTCAGGAGGTCAGACAGACTGGAAGAGCCAGCACTGCATGGCCTCTCTGCTCTGGAGTGCTGCAGACTGGTTTCACTTTCAGTTTTCCACTTGTGGATGATGCTTCATTTAATGGGTATCCACATACACCTTTACATTTTTGCAGGGCTAAAATCAGTCTTTTATGTGACCGCATGCAGGTTTTTGATCAGATTTGATGAGAAGTCGTTTATTTTCTATAAACACAGCAGAATAATCAAGTGCGTGGGCCTGTTGTGCAATCCAATCAACGTCAGCGTGGTAACAAAGTCAATGACATGATGTCAATCATGCAATGGCTGCAAAGAAAGCTAGCGCGTGGAATATCATAAAGAACCAACGACTAGAGAAATGACCGGCACCGGGGTTCTGTGGCACAACAGAGGGCAAAGGTCAGAGTCAGATTTTAAGGATGTGATGTGTGGATCATCTTTTGTAGGGGGCTTAATTGTGTAGGGAAAAGTTTAGTCTGTGTGTGACATTGAAGATATTCTGACTCTATAAAACATTTATTCCATCTTCCATCGCAGAGCAGCTTCAAAAGGTCACTTTAAGAAGAAAAAAACCCTGACTCTAGCATCGCCCACCACTACCAAATACCCCTGATGACATCACGGTCGGAAAGTTAAAGCTCCACCTGCAACATCTGAGGAGCGATCCTACTTTTTAAACACATCATTGGTGAGCAAAGCCCAACGGGACCATAATATTAAGAGTTCTATTTTTATGGCCTCATCACAGCCCACCGCGGACCTTGTTAGCACGGTGACTAAAATGCTAGCGTGGCTGTGGCTGAGATTACCATATTACACAACCACCTGAGCTGAGCTTAATGCCACGTTTCTGTGTGTGACATTAAACGGGACAGAGATGACCTCTTACCCATCATGCCTCAGGCCGAGCTCACAGCTGTTTGTTAGTAAGAAGAGTCAGTTTTTCAGCTTTCAGGCTGCCACAAAAACAGAGAGTCAAATCTGTGGTTGGTCCTTTCCTGTTGTTTTTAGCTCTCTTCCCTTTCAAGTCAATATCGGTTTATGAACAAATTAATCATATCGGTTGCTGTCGATGCTGTTGCAGCCTGGAGACTCGTCTTCATCATATCTGACATGCTGGAGCTCCGTGCTCATGCCGTCACAGTTAGCCGCGAGCTTACGTGTAGAAATACAGGAAAACTGCAACCTGTGAAATGTTCAATCAGCAATAATTAACAAAACGAGAAAATCTTTAAGCAGACTGGCCATTTTAGGGACTTTCCAGGCAGCTGAGTAGGACTTTTAAAAGCTTTAACGCTCATTAAGGCAGGAAGTGAAAACCTGATCTAATTGTTGTTCTCTATCCAAACAGAAAGCAAGAACCAATTAACAATTAAATAAATGAAGTCATTATAGAACTGCTTCTCTGCAGGTACCATTATCTTCTAGAACATTCCAGCGTTGCCACTTTTTGCTAATTTATTTATTCTTATTAGTTGTAATAATCCTTGTCTATGACGATCGTATTACCATAAAACACTCTCGCTGCCTCCTTCGCATTTGTGCATTTAAAGCTTCAATTGTGACCAGAATTGGCTGCTATGTTAATTAGCATCGCATCGTTTCCCTCATCTGTAACAGCAACAGCATAACCCTGGGTGATGGTGCCGTGCAGTGTTTATTCATGTACAGCCACCATAGCACGGCCATGGTAACTATAGCGATACCCACGATTAGCTTTTCTGTGTAGCTTCAGTTGGAATTATAGCTTAACAGAGTGAAAGCATGCAGCCAGCACCTGTGTGGCCCCTGGACGCTCTCCATCTAGGCCCAGGACCCCTCAGTTCCTGCCATCTGGCTGACTCTATCGGTGTAACGAAGGCTGTAAAAATGATCCTGTTGGTGGACGTCAATCAGTCAGGCCTGAAGTTAGCCTGCGTTTGCTCCACCACAGTTTGTCAGCTACTGAACACAAATGCACGAGAGGGGAAGCTGAACAATTCTAATTGCATGCTGTTATAATAACCTACGATCATTCCAGCTGGTCCAGCCTTCTCTGCTCCCTCCCCACTTTGCTATTATCTCCCTTTTCAATCGTCTTCTGGGGCCCACATCACAAACATTTCTCCATAATTGATCTTATCATACATGAGATGAGTACTTACTAATGCTATATGGTCATTAAAATGTATTTATATCACACTTTCAATCGCGGACCTCCTCCTCTTTGACATCTTTTCTATCTCTTTTTTATGTAGCTCTGCCTCCCTTCCTCCCTCTCTCACCATCTATTAAAGCATTAAGTGTGTGAGCCTGAGCCATGCATTGAGATGGCCTATAATTCCATCCAGGCTGTTTTATAAGGCTGCATCACTCTTAGGGTCATATACATCCTGTTCCTGAGAGGAAATGGCTGCTCCCCTCTTGTTCTTATAAATAATGTTGGTGGTAAAGTGCTCTGCAGCAGCACAAACTCGCTGCTGCCAGAGTAGACAGGCGGGCAGTAAAGTTGATTTCATACCCTCTTTTTATACACATCTTCTATAGGAAAGGTAATATCATTTTAAACCCGGTGCACATTCATGATATATTTAAGTACGCTTTAAGCTACATTTTTGTGAAACCCTACAAGAGTAGCCTGAGCACGTAGCTGCAGCTTTCCTCCTCTGGGCTATACTCCCTCTGGTCCTGGCTCCACACACATCAAGCATTCACACTTATCGGATGCATGTCAAAGATCAATTTACAGTCCTCTAACGGCATTAGTTTATGGCATGATTCCGAAAGAACCAAAGCTCCCCACGCTGGCACAGCTCTGGATTTAAAAAAATCAAATAAAAATGTCCTGTTGGGGATGCTTGTAACAGGAACGTCTGCAGCTCTACTCAGCACACGTGCAGATTCATCCAAATGGACCACAGCAGAATTCTTATATTTATGAGCCAAGATGTAAGTTGCACCAAGCTGCACTCGTGCCTTCATCCTGGTCCTGTAGCGACAGCGTAGATTGTACGTGGTGTCCTGCAGCAGCTGCCGCAAATTGTGTACCCTCCCCACATTTATTGCTTCTGGAAGAATTGCAATAGGGTTATAATTTCACTCCCAGTTTATTTGCACAGTAATAAAACACAGGAACAAAGTAATAAAGGCAGCATGATGAAAAACAACAATAACCAGCTGAATGAAGAAAAACAAATGAATAGATCGCTGCAGCCACGGACAGAGGAGGAGGAGGAGGAGGAGGAGGAGGAGGAGGTAGTGACGATGATGGAGAATACAAAGAGCGATGAAGGGGGGGGGGGGGGGGGCAGCGAAGAAATAATCTCTTAACAAATGCAGTTATGGAAATCCTAGAAGTAGAAATGTAACAGAGCTGCTTCCTAATCCAAATGATCACTTTCCCCCTTTCTGTCTGGCTCTCTGTAAAAACCAACATGGCTGCCACTTTAGCGGCAGGAGCCCCAGTAAACACGGCAGACGGCTGATTCTGAAAACACGCCGAGATGCGCTCAGTTACTGCTCTGTCTGCACATTGGGCCTTGCAAATCTGAAATAATGTGAAATTGAAATGCATGGGTGGAGACAGATAAATCCTCAACCACATGACTGTAATTGTACCTGAGGAGCTGTTGCCCTATTGACTATTAGATATTGATGCGAATCATCAACGTGTTTTATGTACTAACAGGACAGTTGGTGTCTGTGTCTGGCTTCATCTGGTTAGATCAGCGTAGATCAGGGGTGGGTAAATCCAGTCCTTGAGGGCCGGATCCAAGCCAGACTTTCTGTCCTACAGGTAAATACTTTCACCTGGGGTTCCATTTACCTTGGTGAAAGCGGTTTCTCCCTGGTAGGATGCAAAACCTGGCTGGATCCAGCCTTCGTGGAATGGACTTGCCACTCAGAGGAGGTCAAATCCATTCCTCGAGGGTTGAATTCAAGCTGGGATTTGCATCCTACCAGGCAGGAAATGCTTTCACCAGGTAAATGAAAACCCAGGTGAAACTGTTTACCTGTAGGACAGAAAGTCTGGCTTGGATCCAGCCCTCCAGGACTGGATTTGCCCACCCCTGGCCTAGAACTACCCACACTGAAGCTGTTAGTGGCCCCTCATTGAGCTGGTCGGTCAGTTAGGCAGTCAGCTAAGCATGGTTCACTAGGGTCAAGGTGGGACCGTATCCCCAGGAAGAGGTGGTGGAACGGCAACTGGTGACAGGTGACATCTAAACTTTCAATGCCAAATCCCTGCACGCGCCAAGCCAAAGACCCCCCCCGGGGCAGAAGCTAGTCCAGTCTGTGGACCAACCACCAGCAAAACGGCACAAGACTCCAGCTCCGCGCAGAGGAGAAAAATGCTCTGAAACAACTGTTCAGTCCAGCTCCAGGTAGATATTCCATAAGCAGCTCCTCTGAGAAGCTTCAAACAGGCTGAACATACAGGAAAATGTAATTTAGGTGCTGAACAACTGATCAGGTGGGAGGCTGAGTTCAACTGTGTAAACCAGAAAAGAAAAGAAAAACCCAAACTAATAGAACTACAATAAACGGTAATAAAATGGATTTTGTTAGCAATATATTCCCAGCAAGATGTACCCAGGAGCCTTTTCCCAACAGTTCCCGGTTGTTGAGTTTAATGGCGTTGACCATATTGACGGTTAATACAGTTACGCTACTTATTGTGCAAATCCTGGCTGACTCGAACCCCATTTAAGAGCCATATGTTTAAGAGTGTGTGATTACAGGACGTAAAAATGCAGAGCTAATCAGTTTCAACGGGGTTTTTTTTTTACATATGGTTGTATGTATGCTGCATCGGGAAAAGTCTGTGACACGCGTGGGATTTTTGATTTTCAAAGGCTTTTTTGCTCAATGAATTCATGCCGTGTAAATATATACTAATCTGCTTTTGTAGTCCCCCTTAGCATGGACAGGAACAGCAGAAACAACATAGTAATTGATCGAACTGATGGACTGACAGAGGTGCGACTCGAAGATCAATTCCTGGGGAACTTCACAAAAATCTATGGCAGAAAGTGTCAGTGTCCCCCAAAGACACACTCTCACACACTCTATCTCTCCTTCCCCAGACAGGTGGGCATCCATAGAGGTGTGACTGTGGTGTGTGCATACACATGTGTCTTTGAGCTCATGTGAGATTTCCTGACTGAAATCTCCAAATGCTCTTTGAATAGCAGATAATAGATCACTGTTGGAGAAGCACAGGTTGAAAACACCACCACCCCTTCACACATAGAAACACAGCCCTCCCCATCGTCCGCATGGCAAGAGTGATCGTGTGTGGGCAGCATCAGGATGAAGATACACCATCGTACCAGAGAAGCAATGAGTGGGAGGTGGGAGGCACACGCGTGCACACAGACTCTCGGGTTTCACACTCCACACTCTTTTCATGCTAAAAACAGACTGTAGAACTCTGGTCCATCACCGATAATATTGGCGCATCCATGTCCCAACACAACAGGATGATTTCAGCTAAGAAGAGCCCACGTTGCCATGGGAATGATATTTAAAGCACTGACAATGAAACAAGAAAAAAAAATCAAATCAAATTGACGTTAGCTTACCCAAGCGTTGTCATGGTGACTATGGTGTACCAGAAGGAGGCCGGGATGGAGGTAAAGGTGGAGCCCTTCGTGCCCTTCTCTGCGTAGAACATGACAGTGGCGAAAATGATGATGGCCATAGTGAGGGAGAAGAGCAGGAAACCAAGCTCGGAGGCGCAGCTCTTCAACGTGTAGCCCAAAATCCTCAAACCCTGAGAGTGGCGTGAAAACTTGAAAATTCGGAAGACGCGGAACACCCGGAGGGTGACGAACGCTCCGCTCACGTCCTCGTTCTCCGGCATCACCAGGCCGATGTAGTAGGGCATTATAGCCACCACGTCTATAACCGACATCACCGAGCGCATGAACTTACAGCGGCTGGGAGCAGCAAACAGACGCATGAGATACTCAAACGTGAAGATCAGCACACATGCTGTGTCCATGCAGAAGAAGGCCAGCTGATATTTCTCTCCACAGGGAAGTTCCTTGAAACTGCCTTTGGGGGGCTGGCAGGGGACTGTCTCCACTACATTGGCGATCACCGACACGGCGATGAAGAAACCAGTGACATAGTAGAAGACCAGCGCCATAGTTGAGGTGTGTGGGTTCTCGAAGGCTCGCCACAGCCGTTCCCTGGAAGTGCTGTGTGGGGGGAGGGGGGCATCCATCGCCTCATTCGCCTCTGTGTCTTCCGCCAGGCGTTCTTGGTTCTCCTTTTTCTTGTCCCGGTATTCCTTTTATAAACACAGGATGGGAGAAGTAAGCAAAGCGAACCCATGGACATTTATGCACATTTGTTGGGGGATTTGTTTTTTTGAGCCCTATTTCTATTGCGACAGTGGGACGGGGGCTGGAGCCTATACGGGCAAAGGCATGGTACGCCCCTGGACAAGTCTCCTGCTCATTGCAGGGTCCTATCTGAG
Organism: Takifugu rubripes; assembly: GCF_901000725.2. Classification (NCBI taxonomy): domain Eukaryota; kingdom Metazoa; phylum Chordata; class Actinopteri; order Tetraodontiformes; family Tetraodontidae; genus Takifugu; species Takifugu rubripes. Next base: position 5,725,052 of record NC_042287.1, read on the forward strand.
CATTAGGGGGTTTGGTTCCTGATTCAAGGGTAGCTTTGTAGAGCTCTGAAGGTGACCTGATGCTTCTTGGAACAGCCCCCTGCAGACTGAGCTACCACTGCCCTCATGTATTATATTCTCATTCAGACTGCATATCACGGCTTTCTTGTTTGTTTTTATTGTTGCTAGGAGTTCAAGGGCTTGATGGACACCCAGTATGTTCCCACAATTTGTCAAATTAAAGTAATAGGAAATATAAGACTGCATGTATAAAAGTTATTACCAGTCAAATATAATATTGTCTTCATATTAATAAACCAGGAACATACTTTATTATCTCTTAATTATAATTCTGTGCTACCTATTCATATAGCCTTCTGACACAATGTGACAGAAGAGCTACTCAAACATGGTGGTACAGGAGAACTGATCTAGTCCAAATGGAACAGGTCTCCAAGTCCTACGAGTCTTTATCATAAGTATGATCATGATGATCCGTTCAAGAGCAGGACGACACCGTGAACTCTCCCCTTCCTGTCTTGCTGATGTATGAACCTCACTTCCAACCCTTCCTGCTCGATGTGCACCACTCAATGTATTTGTGGGCTCAGATTTAGACTAAAATAGACCTACTGTCAATAGGATGACACGTTCGGATGACCCGCAGATGTTTGGGAAAACAAAGTTCCAGTTAGTGACGTATTAACACGTTCTAGAGCAGGCTGCCAGCTTTCAAGACCTCCTAGCTTCTAGCTGAAATCTAATAAACATTTTATTCCAACATTAGATCCTGCAACCATCATCAACCCTGGTGTAGCACTTAACCACTTTGTCTACTACTTTTTCCAAGCCTTCCTTTCCGAAGAGAAAACAAAAGGACCTCAACCACTCAGGACTTCCCTGGTATTATGATTTATAGCATCCTATTTCAGGCTTTCCTACTCACGTGAGAATCTTCTCCTTACCGATGCCCTCCTTACTCATTACTCAGCACATCAAAGCATCTCCCATTTCTACCTTACTCACGAAATAACACTCGCTGACTGTAACTTCTCCTTTCTTTTCTCTCGATGATCTTCGCATTTTGTCTCTCTCGCAAACTCTCTCTTCAACCAAGCCACCAATTTTCTGTTTGTCAGGTTATATTTCAAATGAACCACGCAGCCAAATGATCTTCATTCTGAGTAAGGAAATCACATAACGGTACTTTGACCATTTTGTCTGTGCAGGTCAAAGGAGCAGAATCACCACTAATCTCTGTCTCTGTTCCACACAGGGGCCACACCTGCATCCCCATGGATGGATGGATGGATGGATGGATGATGGATGGATGGTTAGATGGATGGATGGATGGATGGATGGATGGATGGATGGATGGATGGATGGATGGACGGACGGATGGATGGGTGGATGGATGGTTAGATGGATGGATGGATGGATGGGTGGGTGGGTGGGTGGATGGATGGATGGATATACGGACGGACGGATGGATGTTAGATGGATGGTTAGATGGATGGATGGATGGATGGATGGATGGATGGATGGATGGATGGATGGATGGGTGGATGGATGGTTAGATGGATGGATGGATGGGTGGGTGGGTGGATGGATGGATGGACGGATGGACGGATGGATGGATGGTTAGATGGATGGATGGATGGATGGGTGGGTGGGTGGATGGATGGATGGATGATGGATGATAGATGGATGGATGGATGGATGGATGGATGGATGGATGGATGGATGATAGATGGATGGATGGATGATGGATGATGGATGGATGTAGAAGTGGTTTCTCAGCCATATGAGTCACTTCCTGTGGCTATAAACACTCTGTGTTTTGTTTTGAGTAGCACATTAATACCACGTTTATTATTCTATTTATTTCGTCTTAAATGTTACTTTTGTATTGAAAACTAAGGTAAGAAGATGAAACAAAAGTAAACTGGCAGATGATGATGAGGAGGAAGAGGAGGAGGGGAGGAATTCAGAATTCAAGCCACTAATATTCAGGATTTTAAAATAAAAAGGCTTTTTCCTAATATGCAGCGAAGTCGAAGCCAGTAAGCATGAGAACTCTCAACATCACAGGTGTTTTTTAATTAAAAGTTCTCTCCACCAGCTAGAGATGGTCAGGATTTACCTCCATGCAGCAGTCTCCAATAATCTCCGGCACGATGCCGTAGAAGGCCAGCTCTTCGTCAAAGGCCTGGATGCACTCGTGTCTTGGATAGTGGAGCTTCCCAGTGCGGTAAAAGTTCAAAATGTGCCGGAACATTTCAGGGTCTCGATCGAAGAAGTATTCCTGCGTGTCCTCGTTGTAGAAAAACTCCTTCTCTGAAGAGCCCAGCAGCGTGTCTGGATACCGATCCAAAGTGTTCTTCCATGTCTGGATGGGGAAGAAGAGCTACTGTAAAGTTTGACCCACTCAGGTGTGTGTGGGTGGATTGTGTGTCATTTGAAGCCTGTTGTTTTCCTATTGTTGTGCTGCATTGATGGCAAATTCTTTAATGGCATTAATAATTTACATGTGTTCAAGGAAAGTGTAAAAAGTTTTATAATCATTATAACATATTTAGATGCTCCAACATACTCCGAAGCAGCGATTGAGGCCCACTCCTACCAGAGTCACACTCCCGCCAGGTTTTCAGAACTACCAGGCGTCTGCCCGGTAGAAAGGAAAACCCGGCCCTAGATCACGGCCCTCATAGGACTGGGTTGCCCATCTCTACTCTAAAGAATAGTGCGCGAGTGACCAGTTGTGTCTGCCTGATGTGTGTGTTGTGTGTACATTGATGTCAGTAGGGCATCGGCTGTGATGCCGTGAGTGAAGCAAACACTCAGATATTATGATGAAAAGCAGCCAGTTATTAAAGTTTACAGCAGAACTTTGAGTCGCTGCTGTTTCTTCGCTTTCTTCTGCCACCACAGCAGAAAGTACTTTGGTGCTGCTTCATTCCTGAAAGCCACCGACTTCTATTTTTGCTGTGGATCCATTTTGTTGTTACTTCTGCCCAAACGCACTTCAATGCGCTGATTTCCTATTTCTACTGGTATTACAGGTTTTTGACATTGGGAGTTGAGCTGAAGCGCAGGAGCAGCAACACAAATCTCTTAAAACCACTTCAAGACATTCTTATAAAGTCGTCATTTAAAATCTGTAAATCTGTAACCATGAGCCAATCAAAAAACATCCTTTTCTAATGTCTTGTTGTCCGTTGCTAAAAACCTAGCAGTGTTGCAAACAGTCGTTTTTCAGGCAAAACCAGGACTCATTTTCAGGTCTAAAAACATTTGAAATTGTATCTTTTAAAATTGGCCATTCTAAATTTTGAACCCACCAAATTTTAAACATTTAAAATCGTCGTCTTATTTCATGTTCTGACATTATATTTGGCAGGTTAACTGTCCAAACCACAGCGGACAAACATTTAACAGCAAAATTATTTGCTGCAGGGGTGAAAGTTATGACTGGGTAAATAAAGTAATGGAAAATGATTAACACACTGTACAAAACAACAATCAGAGAGAAGGATTGTGGTCAAAGTGGCTCAGACTTTTTATCACAGGGAGGCTCACATTGATCACTAAACTCATTTTAAGAGCCCGTGTTGTTCACTGTGCATCAGCCACCTGTTTAAAAAGAAAAGCAAACTCCTAATGGCACATTGGAGGAATGTATCAGTGTTGTACTTCACACTAACACTAATGGACGAAGATGGCTTTGCTTGTGATGTCTTGGAAGCATTCTGCCATCAACTCCAGGACCCCAGCATCATACTATGAAGACAACTCTCCCCTGAGGAAGGGCAAAATTGTAGAAAGCTGTGGAAACCGATCTAAAGCGGCGTGTGATGTGACGACGCACCTGAAACCTGATGCCGCTTACGTTGACGTAGAGGATCTCGTCTGACTTGGATGAGTTGTCCACGGGCGGCTTGGGCATCGTCTTTTTGGCTAACGGCATCCAGCCTACCGCCGCCGCCCGAGCGAACGGAAGCCATGTTGCCACGCCGGCCGCCATCTTGCTTGGGTCTTGTCCTCGGGAAAGGTTGAACTAATGGAGCTGTGGTGAGTGCATTAACTAAATCCTTGCTTACTTATTTTCCTCTGCTGACTGGCAAGGAGGGAGGAGGCGGTCAGACATACTGAGGAGGAAAGATGTGGGGATGAAGGGTCACAGGGAGGGAGGGGGGGTCAGAGAAGATCTAGGGGTAGAACCATGTTCTATCACAAGTGTGGTCCGTCCTTTCTTTCTTTGATTGCTGAATTGATTTTCTTTTGTTTGTGTGCTGGATGGAGACGTTCCTCCAACACAAAACAGGGCTCCTCAGCGCCTGCAAGGCGTCCCCGGAGGTGCCGGTTTAAATCCTGAAGACACAGAATTAGCCGCGGTAATTGCTTTGCCGCTTGTTGGTTCGCTCCTCTTTTTCCTTTTCTCCTGAAAAACCAGGTGATCCACTTCAAAGCTCAACCCCTCCCCCTGACAGGAAAGGCGGCGTCCTGGACTGTCAGCAGCCTCCGGTGAGCACGGTCCACATGGACATTACAATGATTCTGCAGTTTTGAGGATTTATTGCTGCAGGGATTTGCAAACAGAGACAAGAAGAGATCAATCTGGGTAGGGAAGTGTTAAATTGCCAGCAGCTTCAGCTTCCTCTCTTTCTCCATGTCTGTGTTTCGCTCTTTTTCCCGCCATCTCTCCCTCCGTTGGCGGATTTGTTGCGGCTCTGCTTTCAAACTCTTGCTAGATTGTGATGATGGCTCCTGAAACTGCAAAACAGACAAAATGTCCCTCGGCCGTGGACGCTCTCTCGTCTTCTTGACGCTTCCCTTCTGCCTGCTCTTTCCAACTTCTCTAATTTCCCTTCATCGCTCTCTTTGTTTCACTGTGGTCCGGTTCATGTTAGGAGGTGACACGGGGAGCTTTAGTCTGTCCCTTCTCTGTGTCCATGTATGGCCATCCTGTCAGGAAACACACAAACACAAAAGAAGCAGACGGTGAGGCAAACACGGAGCACAGGGGACCGGCTCAGGGCTTCCATCTATCAACGATGGAGGGAGAACAAGCAGGAAAATGTGCACGCAAAACAAAAACACGGAACGTAGCTAAAGAGAAATAGATTGAGGGTGAAGGAGGGATACGAAATGATTGGTAGGAGTATGGAAAAAACGTCGCGGAGGGGGACGGGATGCCTCTACCGGGAATCTGACCTTTAATTGCAATGAAAAGGGACGATATTCCAGGCAATAACATGGTCCAACATCTGTTGTTTTACATTAAGAATGACACCACTGAGTCTTCCTTCCACTCATGTGCGCGGTGATGAAGACAAACGCTCCTGTTTGCGGACGATCGATCGCGCTCGGAGTGCTCAACAAGTAGCGGGGAACGCGCGCGGAGCAGAGGAGCAGTCACGGCTGTTGTACGCTGGGATGGCGCACATCAGGCCGCCTCAGAACCAGGCCTCTCAACAGTGGTCTCACTGAAGGCTTCCTCACACGTGCCTCACAGCGGGAATATAAAGCCGCTGGTTATTAAGGAGGGTTTTATGACAGCGGATGGGTCCTCTGCGTTTTTCATTCAATAAACCAGCCACAATAAAGCTTCCACCGAAAGCAGTCCTCATCACACGCAGGTTATTGTTGCAGGTATATTGCATAAGGCCCACAGTGGGAGCAATAAAAGTTTCTCCTTCTGTTGGCTTTGAATCACAACACACAGAAGTTGAACCCCAGCAGGAGGAGTTGAAGCCGTTAACGGCTAAAACATAATATGGATAACATGGGAAAATCCGCTGATGTTTTAGAGGAACGAGGCAGAGAATCAGCCGCTGGTCTTCTCTAGGATCCTGCTCTCCCGCGCTCTTCTGTTGGCTCACATTTAGTTTGTCATGTTTCATGTTCCCCCCTCAGGGTGGGTCCATTTATTGGGTTTAGTCTTCTTCATTAATTCTTTTCTATCTAATTTGGTGTTATGGTGAGCGTCTGTCTTCTGCTACTTCCTGTATGGAGCAACTGCTGATCCTCCTCGTCCGCCTGCTTGTCTTCTCGTCTTCCGTCTGTCCTGCTGTCCTTCACCTGTGCTACAGCCTCCCCCATCTAAATATAAAAGCTGTGTTCCCTCTCTCCCCCTCGACAGATCAGTCCACTTTGCGCCTCACGTGGATCATGTCCTGCGCTCCACCGTGGGGCTTCCAGCTTGCTGAGCTTTTCCCCGTGCTCTTCCCAGAGTAACAGTGGTCTGACACCAGTATGGGAGAGCCACTGACCAGTATGAGTTTTGCTTTTGATAAATCTGTGTTGCATTCATGGCCCAATGTGATGAATACGCCTTTTTTGTTTGGGGGTGGGTTAAGCCTCCATCATTTGGAGGAATCCCTGCTGCCCTCAGGTATTTCTGCATGCACGTTAGATATGTGGAGGGATATTTCTGCTTGCTGCTGACCCTTCCTGTACCCTTTGTTGATTTTGGCGAGAAGGGGGGGGGGCTATAGTTCATTGCGCTTCCTTCATTGTGAGTATTTGAGTGTTGCAGCTGGTTAATGCTGATTGAAACTCTGTAATATCAGATCATTTCAGCTGAATTATGAACATGGAAATGAGCCTTGGATAAAGATGAGAATGTTTAGACTGTGAAATGGACCAATGAAGACAAATAAAAGTTGGCTTTTGTGCTAATGTAGACATTTTTAGATTTGTTAAGCTGTTTTATCCCTACTGATGTTCACACGTGATGCGCTTTGCTCTAAAATATTAATAGATTTTTTTTACAGCTGCGATTTGTTTTCTTTTTCTCAGAGTCACCGTCGGCAGTTGTGCAAATGCTGGAAAACGTCACGCTGGCAACTCCTTTTATCTAGTTCTGTTTCATTTGGACTGGTTCTGAAGCTGCTCGAAGTGGTCCGGTGATCACAGCGACGAGCAGCACTGCTCCTTTAATCCAGGAACCGCACGGAGAAAGTGCTGTGGGAGCAGCAGGAGCAGGAAGAGTGTTTCTGATGGAGTGGAAACTTTGGTACGGGGAAAAGGCATGAGAGAGAGAGAGGGGGAGAGAGAGAGGGAAGGTGGGAGAGAGAGGGTGAGAGAGAGGGGGAGGTGGGAGAGTAGGGGGAGTGAGAGAGAGAAAGGGTGAGAGAGAGGGCGAGAGAGAGGGGCAGAGAGGGGGAGGTGGGAGGGAGGGAGGGAGAAAGAGAGAGGAGGGATCGAGGGAGAGAGAGAGAGAAAGGGGAGAGAGAGAGGGAGGGTGGGAGGGAGAAAGAGAGAGGGAGGGAGATAGAGAGGGGGAGATCGAGGGAGAGAGAGAGATGAAGCGCAGCACATGGTCGGCAGTCTGAGTGTTTGTGTGAAACCATTAGACGACCATCAGTGAGCACTTTACTGTAGGACAAGCACAAGCGTGTGCACACACACACACACACACACACACAGAGAGGAAGAAATTCCGTTCTAGCCCTTTTTTCAACCATTTTTCCATCCAAATCTACAACTTCCTGGTCCATGTTGCTGCTGGCATTGATGAAGGATGAGACACGTCTTGGGTGATCTGCTCATCTCAGAGCTTTTCCTCACAGCAGTCATCATCCAGACGCTTGTCAGTAAACATCTCCGCACCTTAAACACACCTGGTGCTGCCACCTGGCTGCTTAAACAGACCTTCATACCGGAGGTTGGGGACTCCTCAGGAGCCTGCACTCACGGCAGGATTGATCCACAACCAACACCCAAAGTCTGCCGGAAGATGCCAAATCTGAGATCACTTCAGTCATCATGTACAGTTAAGCGTGCACAGTGTGTGCACGTGGTGTTTCCAGTTGTGTCGACAAAACTGAACCAAAACTATTCTTTGCCCTTTTTCAATCCCAATGCCAAGGTCAGATTCCACCACTACACATTACAGGAACGTCCTGAAGTGTTGTAGGAGCAGCATCTGCTCCGGGTGTGAAGCTTCTCCTTCACCCTCTGTGCCATGACACACACACACAGGCCACGGTGGGTCCCACACACACTCTTCCTGCCACCACATAGACAACCTGCAATGAATTCATCCACTGCTGAAAATAGTGCCCAACAAATGTTCTAAAAAGAGTCATTAAAATTACATCTCCAGCAGGAAACTCCCAGCCCAGACATTTAACACACACCCACCCACACACACAGAGCCTGACCTGGACTGAATTCATTTATATATGGAATTTTGATAAGTGAAATTCAAATTCCAGCCTGATTTTTAAAATCACCTCCCAGAAAAAAGTTAGAAAAGGGCAGTTTTACAGGACTGATTAGTAGAGGATGTGGATAAACTATAGTTGTGAGGACTAAAGTCTGTTTACACCCTCGTTCCCTTACTAACTTTCCTCCATTATAGGAACAACACGCACATTTGCTTCACAATAAATTGATGAAGAGATCCTAAATTAAATGCCCGTGTGTGTGTGTCTGTGTGCATGTGTGTGTGTGTGTGTGTGTTCACATTAACCACTGTTAACAGCAAACACAGAACTTCATCACTAATTTATACCGCTGGATTACGTCAACCTCAACCACTCACATTCACACACACGTGCACACACACACACGTGCACACATGGTCAGACTCGACATTCTGGCTATTTTGGTCCACTCTTACATGATTCTGTCCTGAGTTTATCTCAGCATCATTTCGAAGTCAATCTTTCCTCAAAGTTTTCCGCCCTGACTGGGTTTGACACCCCCCCCCCCCCCCTTCCCAAACTCTCCAAACATTCCAGCTCGGTCCCTATCCTCCAGCCTTCCCTCTATTCTATTCTCAGCAGTCAGCGGTGTATCTGGAGCAGTTTTCATCCTACTTACGGCTCAAGAGGAGCGTAGTGGTGATGAAGATGATGAAGAGGAGGAGCAATGAGGAAGCCCGAGGAAGCAAGAGTTTGTTTTCCAGGTGCTGATGGGATGGATGGATGCCGGATGAGGGAGGGACAATAAAAAAAGGACTCTTTTACCATCTCAGATCTGTCCCACTCTGCTGCCGTGGTAACAACCACATCTCCTGTCATCCCCCTCTCTCTGTCTTTCACTCCCTTGCTCTCTCACTCTCTCTCTCTCTTTCTCTCTCACTCTCTCGCTGGCTCCACCTACCATTTGTTTGCTCAACCCTCCCCTCTCTCTCTCTCTCACTCAAACACACACGCACGCGTGCACATGCACAAAATGTGCACTTTAACTTGCAAGGTTACTTTATCCATCACCTCTAAATGTGCATGATAAAAAATCATTGTTTAGTAAATTACTTTTTTTTTAAATCACAGCCGTCCATTTTACCAGTAGATCTACGCATTACACATCGTTATGAAGTTCAATTAAGAGCAGGGACATAAAGGAAACACAATCAGCTTCATCGCTTAGTGAGACAAAACACTAATGTGCACACACGTGCGCACACACACTCACTGGTTGGATATTGGAGCAACGTACTAAAACATTTAAAGAGCAAACAATTAGCTAAAAGTGTTGGTGACGGTGCACATTTATCCCTGAGAGCTGATTCAGTGGAGCTCCATCTGTATCATCCCCCCAATCCCATAATTTTGATTTAATTGGTTCATTATTTGATCAGGGTTTTTTTAGGCAACATGCTCATGTTGTCCACAGTGCATCTTTACTGATTCATAGTTGCCCCTCAGTAGCTAATTAGCATAACTTCAGTAACTGCTGCATCTATTTCTTACTATTTATATATATACTGTACATATGTCTTATTTTATTTATCTTATTCTAATGTTGAATGTTGCAGCATCACACCAGGACAAATTCCTAGCTTGTGTAATACTGTGTATTACATGAACAATGGCAATAAACCTGATTCTAATTCTAATTCTAATTCTAAACTGCTTTGGAGCAAAAAAAAATATATGTATGGTCATAAAATGTCTTTAAAATGGTTGATTTGTATAAGATCGCACTCTTGCAATCGAAATCTTCTGTTTTATAAAATACTCATAGTGATAACAGCTAATGAAGCACATCTAGAGAATGCTTGCTCATATGCACTGTTAATTATTAATAATGTAAAGACACGTTGGCCAGCTGTTGATCCTGTTGTCATCACGCACAGCAGCTGGACTTTACATCAAACTTTAATGTTCGTGTGTTGACAGCAGCTTATTTTCCAGCTTCGTGTCTCTGACGGCTGCACACAGCTCGTTTTCTTCCTATTCTCCAAAACGTTTTCCATGGTGCCTTCAGGCGCCCCGTTTGTTTTGTGCTTGCGTGCCTCCTCTGTTTTTCTGTTGCTTTCCTGCAGTCCAGACAGCTTTATCACAGGGTTCCTGGACCAAAATAACACATGTGTTCCTGCCACGAGGATAATGGTGTTGATTACCCACATGCACCATCTGCTCAGATTGAATGTGAAAAAGATCTGCAGGAACTGATGTAACACTGAAACCTGAATAAGCTGCCTGGAAGGAAGGAAGAAAAAAAGATCGGATGCGTTTCAGTCAACACGGATGCTTTTTATAGCTAATCCTCCACAATCAAAGTGTATGAGAAAGGAATTAAGGGAGCAAGCGTGAAAGATCCAGCGATACGCAACACTGTCATTGTTGAAAAGGTCCAGATCCAGATCCGTATCCAGGTCCAGATCCAGATCCAGGTCCAGATCCAAAACCAGATCAAGATCAAGATCCAGATCCAGGTCCAGGTCTTGGTCTGTACTTGCTTGAGTTTACATTTAACATGAAACCATTGCAGTGTTTCCTCCCTCTCTCCCAACAGGCTAGGTCATAGCTGTCAAACTCTGGCCCGTGGGCCAAATTTGGCCCGTAATGTAATTATATTTGGCCGGTGAAGCCATACCAATTGACTATTAGAGCTGGCCTGCCGCTATTATTGCTTTAAGTGCAAGTGCTAATACTACAAATACCAGAATGCCCTGCTGGTGTTTTGGTGTGAAAATCCACACTCCACATCAGTTGGTGGTGGTAATGCACCAATTTGTGACTTGCCAACCACCAAGAAAGAGGAAGTAGTCATAGCGACCTTATATGCTAATGTTAATTCTGGCACTACCCCCCAAAAAATGATTAAAGCAAAGGCAGAAAATAGGACCTTTCTAAACAGGTAGGAGGCAGAATATCTGTTTAGATATGTAAAAGACAGACCCGTCTTCCTTGTATGTGGAGCCAATGTGCATTACAAGGAGAACAACAACAGATGACACTATAAAACACAACACCAAGACAAGCACAAACACCTGGAAATGACTCAGAGGTGCCAGAAAGTAGAAGAGATGAAAAGGCATTAGACTTACATTACATTAACTTACAATGGCAAAAGATTACTGTTGAAATTTAAAAGAGAAGGCTGCAAATAAAAAGAGAAGAAATTAATGCCGGTGATGTGGTTTTTTTTATTTGAATTTCGATTTTGCATGTGTGCAATAATAAATTATTTTATTGTGTTAAGCTTTGCTTGTTCCATGTTCAGTTGTTGAGCAAATCTAGTTTGGGTCCATGTCAAAAGGTTCCGTGTTATAGCTGGAGGAAGATTTTTTTCAATAAATGTCAATGTTGGCCTGTGACTTTGTCCCAGTTTTGAATTTTGGCCCACTGGGTATTTGAGTTTGACACCTCTGGGCTAGGTGGTCTTAGGGGCTGGAACGTGACCACGCAGACAGAATTGCAGGACTTGCGGTCATGTGTCCTCAGGGTTTGGACACCTAAAAGCCTCAGATTTCCTGGGGGGGAATCCACCTCATCAGCTTGACACTGAAGCGACCCAATGTGAAACTGAGTTATCCTTCCAGAAATCTGAAAAGTCCCGATGAGAGTGAAGCAGAACCGTGGAACCAAACGGGACAGCAGGAGCTCATTTGTGACATTTTCTTCCCGAGTGAAAGCAGAATGTTTGCAGCCTGTAAAACTTAGATAACGACTAACAAACCGGGACCGTCTCATGTAACGCAGGTTAGACGACACACTTTTCAACAATATCTAGTTGATCGTTCAATAGGATCACACACACATCCACCCACACCCACCCAATCACCCACACACCCACCCACCCACACACACACACACACACACACACACACAGTGCCTGTGTCCATCCTCAGTGGCTTACTCGTTAGTTAATGATTCATATTATTCTGGATGAATCCGAAATATGTAGACAGAGTTTATTGATTTGAGAAGGTGATAGACGGCATTCGTTCGCTGGCATTTCAGGAGGGAAGAAGAGAGGAGGAGTAGAAAGAGGTGGGACGGTCAAGGGAAAGGCTTTTTGTGGACCTATTGATCGTAAGAGGAGATGCTGTGTGTGTGTGTGTGTGTGTGTGTGTGTGTGTGTGTGTGTGTGTGTGTGTGTGTGTGTGTGTGTGTGTAAAAGAGAGAGGGAGAAAGCAAGAAAAAAGAGGGGGTAATGGGGGGGTCGATCTCCTTAATTATTTAGTCCAGCCGGTAGAGTCTTAGGAGAAGGTGGGAAAGAGAGAAGAGGATAAGAAACAAAAAAAGTAAGACAAGAAGGAGGGAAGAGGAGAAAGTGTGTGTGTGTGTGTGTGTGTGTGTGTGTGTGTGTGTGTGTGTGTGTGTGTGTCTATATATAGTCATCAGCACTGCTGAGTGGACTGGTTCCCAGACTTTAGTGAGACTGGGGACTCCCAGTCAGGCTGAATCTGTAGGAAGATCAAGCTGATCCAGGATCATTTAATGATCTGCTTCAAGAAACAGGAGTTGAATTAAGACAACAACAACAACAACTAATAATAATAATAATAATAGATTAATAAATGTATCAAAATCTGGTTAATATGATTTGATGAGGTTGGTGCACCAGAAACAGATGAACACAAACACTCTCAGGGAAGACGGAGGACACTTTTAGTGATGTCACAAACAGGATCCAGAGGGTTTGGAATCATCAGGACTAAAGTCTGAGGGAGCTGTGGGTGTATAAGGGAGCACTGGGCCCCAATCACCTGGTGTTTGTCCTCCAGTCCCTCCATCCCCACCACTCGTTCCAACTGACCACACAACACTGAAATTATCCAGAAATAGTTCACCCAATCACAGCATTAAAAAGTCCTTGTTGAAATATCACAGTCACATTAGCCAGGCAGCCATTATTGAGTGAGTCAATGTGTCATATTTGGATTGTAGAACTTGGCACCAACACGTTCTGCTTCTTCTGTCTGAAAGTGAATTCGTTCATTCATCAGTTGCATTTCTTTGATTTAACTGACTCCTCTGCTATTTTTAGAAAGTTTGACTGTTTTGTCCACACATGAAGAGGTGCATTATCGTTTTGGTCAGATCCCATCAAGAGCATAGAGAAAGTCATGGCTGCCTTGAACGTATTCCGCTCAGTTTGATTGTGACTGAGGTTGGTACGCAGAAAGAGGACTTCCTGCCACACTTGAGGCTGCAGACTCAGGACCAGGAGCCGGCCTTTGGCACCAAGAACAGCATCTGGCCCGGATCTTCTATATCCAACCACTGAACTTATGACTCTGCCTGCCTCTTCTGAAAGAGGCAGGTGGTGTCTGGGGTCTGACAGTGTTTGGATGTGCCCCTGCAGTGAATCCAACAAGCGCCGAAAACTGCTGCTAATGTCACATGTAGCCAGCAGCTAAGTGTTTGTGCCATGTCTAATTTAGCAAGATGAATGATTTATGCTGGGGTGTAAATAGCTCTGCAGAGGTTAGCCTGAATTACACACACCTGAGTGCCAGGTGGCTCCGAGCAGAGCGGCTGCACTTCACATCACACAGCATCGTTGCGTTTTTAACAAGCCACCTGCTTTTAAAGCTGCTTTAGAAGAGGAACCGTGTCTTCCTGCCTGCACACTCGACATTGCACCTGAGCTTCAGTCCATTGGGCGTCACTGCGGTGCTGACGGATACGGTGCTGTAAAGTGTTTTGGAACTACAGTCGGTGGACTCCTACCTGTTAGGTTTAAAGAAACAACAATTACTTATATTAAATTCGTGTCAAATATAGTTGAAAATGTTCATTATCTGTACAGTTTACATCAAATAACACAAATATATGGATTTACAGGTTATTGCGTTCGCTAGCCTTTAGTTCGTGAATCCCAGTATACGCCTAAGGCAGCGAAGGTAAAAACTGTTTAGCCTCTGTTCTTGGTGGGAATATAGGGTCCAGGTTTCGCTACCATAGAGGAGTGTACTAATGACACAGGCTCTGTACACCTGCACCTTTGTATGTGTAGTGAGCTTTCCATTGTCCCATACCCTCTCTGTCAGCTTCCTGAAAGTTGAGGCAGCTTTTCCAATGCGTCTACTCAGCTCAACATCAAGGGACAGATTGTCAGTGATGGTGGACCCGAGGTAGGTGAAGGTGTTTACGGCTTCCAATGTGTAGTTGTTGATAGTGATAGACGGGGGATTTTCAGTGCCCTGTCCCATCGTCTTGGTTTTGTTCAGGCTGATGACCAGGCTAAAGTCCTGGCAGGCTTGGGAGAAATGGTCCATGAGGGTTTGCAGGTGCTCTTGGGAGTGTGCTACCACTGCTGCATCGTCGGCAATAACAACAAAACGGGCTATAGGTGTTAGGAAATAAGGGTTTTTGTTGGCTGCAGCAATAGTGTCAGACATAGAAGCATGCTGTAACTTCGTGCTGTATTTTTTTAAGAACACCTTCTGCTCCTCAGGACTCCTCACATGTGCCTCTCCAGGCACTTTGTAAGCTAGACAACAGCTCTGTTGCGTAACTTCAAGATAGCAGGAAGAAGTCCGGTTGCAGGAGAGATAGAGATAGGAAGGTCCTTTTGCTGATAACAGGAATATACAGATCCCCATCGTCTGCTAACTCTGCCTCACTCTATCACGGCATCTGTGTCTCCTTTTCAAAGGAAAGAGCCTGTTTTCTGAGGGCAGATCAGTGACCCAGACTTTATAGTTTTACACTCATAAATGATGGATGAGAGAGAAAGAGCCAAAGTCAGACGTCAACTTTAACTGCTGAGAGCGATACAGGACACGTAAAAAGGTCTGGACTGGGAGACAATGAGCAAAAAGATGAGGATAATTAGGAAGAGAGGATAAATAAGAGAGGTGGGTCTGAGAGGGAAAAGACAAGGATCACAAGGATGGAAACAGAGACGGAATGGGGCCAAGAAGAGCTGCAATAAAGAGGCAGAGGCGTGTCATTAGAGGGAGGAGAAGGGTGAAGAATGAGGATGTCTCTGGGGCTGACACTGCAATCAAAAATTCAGCTGCTGTTGCAGTGTCCACTCGGCTGTGACACACCAACTCACAGAAACAAATAAACCGCTTCCCCTGCACCCCGCAGTGGAATCAGAACACTGGAGTTCTATACAAAAGGATCTCAGGAGTGATTTACAGAAATAATGGGTGTAGTCAAGAGGAAAACACACACACACACACACACACACACACACCTGTGGCAGAGGGCCTAAACGTACTGGATACTGGATTGTAATAACGTGTGTCACAGCAGTACCGTTCACTATTAATAAAATGACTGAAGAAGAAGAAGAATGTCACAAGAGTCGGATCTGACGCACGCTGATGCCAGTTCTTAAAATAAAGACGTGCACGTCACTGGTGATTTACGACTGACCATTAATCAGTTCAGAGCGTCCAGAGCTTTCCTTCTTCACCGCTGTGCTATCCCAGACCAGAGATGGAAAGACTCCCGCTGGGTTCTAATCACAGCTCAACATGCATGGAAAGCCTCTCCAGAAGACGCCACCTAATCTGGCGGGTTGTGGTTCTTCTCACCACTTTTTCGTGCTGTGATTTGGGTCGTCATTGCGGCTCCTCCTATTTGCCATCTCAGTTGCAGCGTCAGGTAATCCAAGTTTAAGATGTTCTGAGGCACCAGTGACAGATTTCTATGAACCTCAAACTTCACCATGGGCACCATTCATCATGTACAACCTCACATCTCCTTTATGACACAGTGCAGCGCCTCCGCTCCTGTCTATCTGGTACTTTAAAACCCAAACCCTGTAACTCGGAACAAACACATTTTCCACCATCTTGACAGGTGACCCCAAGCAACTCCTTGGAAATTTGTAAATGAATTTCAAAAACCATCTAAACTTACTCAACCTTTTTAGCTTCCATTCACATTGGTACATCTACATTTTTGCCATCAGACATTCTACAGCAGCACAATACAAAAAACTGAATTTTCTTTCAAATAATATATTATCTATTATGTATGACCAAACCAACAGTATAAACTAAGTGAACACTATGATATAGACCTATCAAGTAATGGCCATATGTGGATGTATCATGTAGTATGTCTATAATACATGATCCCAGGAATTGTGGCAAAATCAGAGGGTGTCATTGTAACACAAAATGGGCTGAGAAGTAAAAGAGACAGCGAGCGAGAGAAAGAGGGAGCGAACCAACATTAACAAGGTTCCTTCACCCAGAGTATCCTGATATGGTTCTATTGGTTTACTGTCTTATTGGAAGATGTGCTGTTCAATTTGGGGGATCTGACTGTTGATCTCCTGCTCAACAGAGAGAAGCCCCACGCTCCCCGAAGGCCGGTAAATGCGCTTACATGTGCATCTAAATCGGACTACACTTCTCACTCAATTGGCATGAATTAATTATGCAACCGGACCAAGCAATTTGCAGAAGACATATTATGGGTGGAGTCAGGTTACTTCCTCTCCACTAGGCGGCGAGTTGCAGCGTTTTACTTTTGCTGGATTTCCAACTTCAGGGTAATTTTATGGGGGGTCGGAGCCGTTTGTGCCTGTCTCCCTTGCAGGAACGTGTCTGGAATGACCATTTTACGGGGTCTTCAAGGCCCTGCCACAGGGTAGGTATTTAGATCGGCGCCAAAAAACTCCTAGGTGGGGCTTGAGGATTACTAAATAGCTAAACCTAGAGGTTGTGATGCAGAACCCAGTAGGAGAGAAGCATTAGCCTAGCAGACACCGCTGATTCTGTCGTTTAAAGCATCCACCGCCGTTTACACGAACACACAAACCCCAACCACCCTCAACTACCATAAGTATAACTACAAAAAAGACATGTGGGCAAAACTCTGGACATTTCCTGGAACTGTTGTGAATCAGATTCGCCTAGATCAGCGGTGTCAAACTCAAATACCCACGGGGCCAAAATTCAAAACTGGGACAAAGTCACGGGCCAACATTGAGATTTATTGAAAAAAAATCTTCCTCCAGCTTCCCATAACAGGGAACCTTTTGATATGAAACCAAACTAGTTTTTCTCAACAACTGAACATGGAACAAGCAAAGCTTAACACAATACAATATATAATTTATTATTGCACACATGCAAAATCGAAATTCAAATAAAAAAAACCACATCACCGGCATTAATTTCTTCACAACAATTATGCACGATTGAAGCTTGTGACATTGCCGAAGGGCCCAACCCCACAGTGGAGACACAATCATCACCAGGGAATGTTTCTGTAAGGTTCCTGGCTCTAGTAATTACCAGGAACCCCCACAGTGGAAACACTGTTGTTGTTGTTGGGTCACACCAGTTGGTATTTTAGACCACAACAATTCACCAAGAGGCAGTAATGAACGAATTTACGTGACAGTAAACTCGTCCATGAAGCAGCATTACGGCGTCTCTGTGTTGTTCCAATACTTTGCTACGTTTCACCCGGTTCCTAGTGGTTGCTACCCCACACAGAGGACTGTCACCGCTCGATGGGATGCTCCTGCTTCCTGGTCAGCAAAATACAAGCGAAATATAGCGCACGCGCAGATGCCAGCTCGCCAACCACATGCTCTTGTCAATTGACTCACAACCAAGGAACGTGGGGGCGTTAATCCAGCTACTCTGGGCCGATTCTAGTCGAGCTACGGCATTCACGTGAATTTTATGTAAAAACACTCACTGACTGGTAAACGCTGTTATTTTAACTGCTAAAATCCTCCCCTTCACCAGCAGGTGGTGACAGGAATTTGTCTTCATAGATGGAGTTGACTGTGTAGTTGAGTTCCATTACACAGTTAGAAAAGTACCAAGAATATCAAACCTCAACAGCATTTCTCTCTCTGCCTTCCCTCTCTTTCTGCCCCCCCCACCTCTCTCTAACACAGGCACGCAAACCATAAAGGTCAGTGAGTGGTCACGTTCCATTAAAGGACTTCAGTATACACTTTCTTCTCACGCAACTGCACCTCTACACACCAACAACAATACACTCGTTCCTTCCTATTCAACCTGTTCATGTCGGAACAAGATTTGTTGTGCTTCACCTCCTCGGACAGCCGTTTGAGAGTAACCTTCACCCTCACTTCTTCTGCAGGAGTGTGACCGCTAAGATGCAGCTACTGAGACAGCAAAGCACTGGTGTTTGCTACCGGGCTGCTTTTGATTTGGTAATTATGCTCACTGAAAAGTATTCTAATTACCAGTGACTGTGAAATGAGTAGACTCCCCTCACGGCTGCACAATGAGCTGAGTGACTAAATAACTGCTGTTGGACTGCCATTAACGTAGCATTTGGCCTCATTAGCAAACAAGTTCCAAGGAAAGGGTTGCCTTTCAACAAATGACCAGTCACATTCGTTTCTGGGCAAGAACTTTTGAATTTGTAATTAAGTTCGTATTTTTACTGAATAACAATTCAAAATTTTTTCTGCAGTTATAATGTTAGAGCTCACAGATTTTCACAAGGCAGTTTATCATTTGATGCACAGGTGTTGCTCACTGATTCTATAGTTAAATTACAAACCTGTCTTTAAGACTTTAACTATAGATACTGTCATCAAATCCTTTATATTTCAGTTTTCATAACCTGTTATTTCCAAAACCCTATCCCCCCACTACAGTGTTAGTTAACCCCCCTTCCAACTCTATTTCTCCACCACAGAATGAGCATTCTGCTGCACTGACCTCTCACCATGCTTCCAAAGCTCAATTAAAGTCTAGTGCTTCCAGGTCGCTGAGATAAAAAATTAGCTAGTTCTTCAATGTTACTGTTGTAATCATTCGTAGTCAAATTACCACCCCCAGATTAATGCCAGAATTTTCAACAGCAGTTCGGATGTCATTTGTCATATCCAATGAATAAATTTCCTTGATATTTATAACCTCTAGCTTAACCTTCTCAGCTATTTCAAATATTTGAGAATAAACTTTGACTTGAAAGAATCTGGACTGAGGTTGGAAACCATCTCACCTCCACCCTAGGAAGTGACACTGATCAGACCTTCTGTTTCAGCTCTGACATGTCACAAATTTTGATTTATCCATTTAGTAAATCACCATGGTCATGTTTCGGTAGAATAAACTAGGGAAGTGAGATTGGTCGAGCTGTGGAAACAATATGAATGTCTGTACAACAGGCAATTTTAGCACACTGAGGATCCAAATGACAGAGGCGGTGCTTTAAGCACTAGATGATTTATACCAGTAAAGTCATGAGAATGCTCACCAGCCTAAAGGTTTTTCATTGGTAGAACTGCTGCTATTGGGTGGGGAGGTGTAACGTTAACCCTATAGAATCTGGTAAAGGGCCACGAGGAGGTCCAAGTAACCGCTCGAACATGTCTCAAGGGGAGAGCCCTTTCAAAGCAGCCATGCCCCTAGTGGAGAGTCTTTTAATACTTCTAGGTAAAGGAAGTCCCCATGATACATGAGCGTTCTCAATGACTTCTACTACCCAATGGGAAAGTCTCTGCTTGGTCAGAGAATTTCCCTTCTTGGACTCAGCATGGCAGATAATGAGATTGTACGAATAGTGAAATTTGGAGGCCACTTCAGGATATTCCCTGAGTGCTTATCCTGGGCACAACAGGTGGCTCTTGCTCCTCCTGAGCACCTGACCAACTGAAACCGGCTGCCTCTATAGGCTGGTTTGAAAACTGAGGGCATAAGCAGTTTGGCAAGAATGAGGGATTATGCCACAGGGTGACCCCTGCCCATTACAGACAAGGCACGAAGTTCCCAACTCCCTTTGCTGAAACAATGGCAAGTAGGAATGCCATTTTCCGGGATAGCCACTTCAATTCTGTTTGATGTAATGGTCCACATGGGGACATGCAGAAGGACCTGATGGCCATCTGTAAGTCCCAAGAAGATGCCCTGAGCACTTTCGGTGGTCTGAGCCGCTGAGCCCCTTTCAAAACATGCCTAACTGGATAGTAAGACCCAATTGTTAGGCCGTCTACTGTTACACGTGAAGCAGCCACATAGACCTTAAGTGTGGAGGCACTTTTATTGGCATCAAATGATGCCTGTAAAAATCTCACACCATCTGTTTCCATCGGTTTGCATAGAGAAGCCTAGTAGAGGGTGCCTGAGAATTAAGAATTGTATGGATGACCAATTGGTCAATAACTATAGTGGAGTCCTCGCTTTCAGGGGCCATCCGTGCAGGTGTAGACAGCCTGGATTTAGGTGCCAAATCCAACCCTGCACCTACGACAGACATCTGGTCTCTCTGGTAGGCACCATGGCTGCCCCTCTAGGAGCCTGAGCATTGCTGGAAACCACATTCTTGCTGGCCAATATGGGGCTACAAGGAGAAGCTGACGTTGTACTGTTGTACTCTGGCCAAAGTCACTAACACCAGAGGAATGTTTCTATTGAGACAGGAAAATCAATTTGTAACTACACTGTCTTTAATTAGGTCATGCTCGGGAAAGCCCTCTGATCAGGGGTTGCGATGGAGTTGAAAAAACACCATGCACCTCTCAGTGGGAGCTCAAACCTGGGCTTGCTGCTAATGTAAAAATACCCAAGTGCTGAATAAATGTGGGGAAATCCTGCATCAGGGGCTGATTTTAGATTTTGGAGGAGGATTCAGGGGCAGGACTACGGGCCTTGACACTATGGATTGACGATGACTATGGATTCTAGCATCCTGAGCCCCTACTCACACCCCTGTCTGCATGTCGCTGTCTGGAAACTAGTTCCTGTACTCCTATTAAATCATCTTTATGTCATGGCTCTATTTGTATTAACTGATAACAGGATGCAGATTCCCCCCAGTCAGTGGCTTTTAACCAGTAGCACAAGTTTGCGATTTCTTCTACATCTCGATTCTCTCCTCTAATATGCGGTCACCAGTTTCCCTCCTCTTCTGCAACCCATTAATGTAATTAAGCAATAAAAGTGATTAAACCCTCTACAGACCCCCAGGTCTCACCCACAATTGACTTACAGCTGTGAAGATGTACTCATGATACGGTTCTTTATCTCATTGTAATAAACAGCGGTCCAGATTGCTTCCACCATTTTCGCATCTACGGAGATGAGCTCAGTTTAGTCTAGCTCGGAGGCAAGGAGGATTGATGGCCCTTCATTCCATCATCTGAAGCTACAAACTCTAGCTCTGATTTAATTTTCTTTGTTGCTCCGAGTGTACCAATAGTCCTATTACTGTATTACACATCTGTGCCCATGTTCTTCTTTTACCCACCTTCCAGGTCGTCCAGTCCAGGTATGGCTACTGATCCCCATTAAACCACTCACCACACAGCAGCAACAGTCATCACCAACAACCCAACAACATTCTGTTCACGTCTAATGGATGGTGTGGTCCTGGCTCTACCGTTCGATGTCAAATTTGTTCTCTGCTTGCTCCTTTCCTTCAGCTTTAGCTGTACTCACCTGAGGGCAGAGCAGCGCTAAATCAGAGAGACAGTGATGTAGAGAGGTATAGGGGCCCCTGGCTGAGGTGAGAATAACTAGAGATAAACCTGAGCAAGAACAAAGAGGCACATACTGATGAGCTGCACAGAACTGGAAGTAATTATTGATCCATCACTGTAATGATCGGGTAGTCTAGAAAAAGCAGAGGAGGAAGGCAAAGAGGAGGAGGACATACAAGAGATTAGTAGTGATATACAAACACACACACACACACAAACTGTGTGTCAGTGAGGTTCTAAATGATTATCTCTGGTAACTAATGGCTACTGATCCCTTTGGTTGTCCAGCAGTGGAAAGTTTGGCTTCCTCTTGAAAACTGATGCTGTCTGTGGTTCAGCCTGTCTGCCCTGCTGATCTTCTATCTGTATCAGCCTCAGCTGTCACACTGCTGCAACCTGAGAACACGTGAGTCTCACCTGTCTCCTCACCTGTCATCTCTGTTGCCTGCATTTGCAGCCTGCTCCGTTCTGTCTGTGGTAACCTGATCTTGTTTGCCCATCAGTGTGAACAAACTGTTCAACCCTCTCATGTCTGCCTGCTGTCAATCTTAGCCGATGGCTCCATCGTCCACCTGTGCTCTCTGGGTCTTCTTGTTCCATTCTAACACGATGGTATTATTTAGACTTTAGGTTTATAACTTTCAATTATATTAAATTAGTTTCAGGGCAGCAGACTCAAACCTTCTCAGTCTCATTATCCTTCTTCACTCATTTTGGACATGAGTTGGTGCTGCTCAGCCTCTCCTGCCGCCACAAGGCTCAAACATGACTCTCACACTGCTTTTGTGTTGCGCTGTGGTACGGCAAGGCGTCTGTGAATGAATCTGTGTAGCGTGCAATAGCACGCTGCCACCTGCACTCGTGTGTGGCTAAAACACCTTAAAAAGAGAAGAAATGGTTTCATACTCAAATCTCAAGGGACACAGAGTCTCAGAAAGAAAGCTTACAGCTGTTCTGACAATTAAATGCTTCTTTAGCAAATGGGTAGGAAATAAACTGGACTGCAGCCTTCAACATGCACCAATTCCTTCTTTCCATTTATGTCCTTCCTTCTGTCCATTTATCAGACAGAAGAGAGTCTAATACAATGACAGCTGCTGTTTCATTTTTAGAGCTAAAACAGTTAGTGGTTGATTGAAAAATGAACAGAGCCACACACTGATTGACTGAAGACTCATGCTAAGGTGACTGGAGTGTGAGTGGGTACTGAAAAACCAATAAAACAAAAAAAGCAAATGGAGTGAAAGAATTATGGAGACATAAAAAGACAAATTACAAACAGGAGAAATATGACATGAACTGTAATCAGCCTGCAGGTTGCTTTGTTCAATTACAGCCTCCCACACGTCAAACTCCCTCTGTTTGTGTGTGTGTGTGTGTTTGTGTGTGTGTGTGTGTGTGTTTGTTTTGCCGCAGTGCCACGTCTCTCTCCGCCCACTCTGAAGCTAAAAACAAACACAGCAGCTCTCATTACAAACAATCCAATCAATACCCTGAAACCTCTGGCAGCAGTCCATGCAGTGTGTGTTTGTGTGTGTGCACATGTGTATGAAAACAGTGTACCATTGTTTGTAGATTCACATGTTGTTAAATTACGAGTGGAGCAGCAGCTGGTCATGAAGAAACTGGTTAGTGGTGAGGTTCATCAATCATCCATCATTTCACTGTCATGTTGGGTTAAATTAGCT
This sequence comes from Takifugu rubripes, assembly GCF_901000725.2. NCBI lineage: Eukaryota > Metazoa > Chordata > Actinopteri > Tetraodontiformes > Tetraodontidae > Takifugu > Takifugu rubripes. Next base: position 5,748,352 of record NC_042287.1, read on the forward strand.
GTACTATCAATACCTTTAATTTTATTTAGGTCTACTAAAAAAAAGAAAAAAAACCCACTGAATTTCAATTGCAAAAAACGAATTTATCCAGATTTAATACTAAAAGTAGCCTAAAGAACAAATACAAAAAAATACAGCTGTCATTCAGTCCTGATCACAGGAGGTCAGCAAGTCTATGCTTCAGTCAAATTTTGAGAGGTTTTCCAGAAGTTTGCTTTTTTTCGTTTTTTGTAACAATTCACCTTCTTGGTTCCTTTCCACCACCTCACCTGTTGGCCCAGGTCTCACCAGGCCTCAGTCACACCTGCACCCATTCCAGATGTTCCTCTGTAGTATTCACAGAGGGCTGCTCGACCTGCCATCTGTACCCAATGACGAATTTTTTGCCAATGTCCTTTCTGGTTCTTTTTTTTGTGTGGCACTTGGGTCTTTGCCTTAATTGTCAGTACAATCTGGCCAGCAATGGACCCAGCACACAATCCTAACCCTCATCATGGTTGATGGCTGCCTCCACTGCAGAAGCAAGGTCAGCAGCCTCGATTAACAGGTAAGTTCATGTTCTCTAAGTTTGTTTTAGCCGGAGAGTTACAACAACTAACAGTGCTGCTTACCCAACGTCACGCACCAACTCTTTCTGAGCCCATTGCCATTCCAGCGTCACCATCAGAATCCCTGAACCTAAAGTTGGAGCCCCAGAAAGCTCTGGCAGTGATCCAAAGACCCCGGTGCTTTGCTGACAAACTGTCCTCTTTTGGTCTCTTTTGTTTTCTCAGTTTGCTAAGGTAGCGTTCACTAGCGTTCACTGGCCGGGGAATGGCAGAATGGAAGAGACATTCCCCAACCAGCTTCTGCTTTGTTCCACAGCATCTCAGATGCGTTATGAATGGCTTAGGAGTGGCCAGAATGAGCAGGAAACATGGATTGATGCCATTTAAGCAGAACAAAGGATCGATGGCACATTACTCAATTGACTTCCGGGCTCTTGCCAACCAGAGTAACTCTACACTTCCACCTTTTGGACAAACCTGACCTGCTGCTTTTCCTGAGATTTTCGTGGCTTTGCCATCATGATCCATATGTGAACTAGGGAACAGGAACAAATTGGGAGCTTCCTGCCACCTCACTTGTCTGAAGCGGGCATCTATTCCACTTCAGACTCTGCTGCTCCCTCCAGACGTCACAGATGTTCCTGCTGAGTACCATGATTATCAGCAGTAAGGCCAGGGCCACCTCATTACCTCCATAATCTCCCTATGACTGCGCCATAGATCTTCTGCCCAGAACTTTGCTGCTCAAGGGATGCTTGTAATCCCTATTGGAGTGAGAAAAATGGGCCATGGAGACACATGTTAATGAGTCCCTGTCTGCTGGACTCCACTTGCTTCTTCTCCCATGGGGGCAGGAGTCTTAATGGAAAAGATAGACAAAGCCCTGCAGCCTTTGATCGACTACCATGGATTAAATGACATCACCATCAAGAACCACTATCCTTTGCCTCTCATGTCCTCCGCCTTTGAACCCCTCCAAAGTTTCCACAACATTCCACAACAACACGTGCATTCAATACGCCTGTTGGATATTATAAATATTTGTTCATGTCTTTTGGACTCGCCAATGTCCCGGCTATCTTCCAGATCCTCATCAATGATGTTTTGCAGAATATGATTATGTGTTTGTTTATCTGGACATCATTCTTGTCTTTTCTATGATTCATGAAAAGCAAGCCTTCCCCCTCAAGGATTGGTCCGTACTGCAATGCCTCCTCAAATATCCCTTGTTTGTGAAAGCAGAGGAAGGCAGGTTCCATGCTACTACATTATTTTAGTCCCCCTGACTCCAGGAAGCAAGTGCAACACTTTCTGGTCCCAGACACCCTGTGGTGTGCTGGAGTGATTCACCTGTCACCCAGGGTTTCAGCAAATCCATGATCTGCTACAGCAACAGTTTTGGAGGTCCACCTTGAAGGACACTTGCAACATTGTTAAGACCTGTCATCAGCAGTCAACACAAACCAGTGAATCAGGCTCCGGCAGGAGTCCTTCAGCCCTTGCCAGTACCACATTAACCGCTGGACGAGTGTTCCATACCCGGTGGACCGGGAAGGCTACGGCCCAGAAGAGAGGTCTTGGTTCCATCATGGTACATAATGGACCCACAGTTGAGCTGCGATTTCCATCACCAATACCCAGTTCAACCCCTCTCCTTTCAAGATGTAATTGCAGACCTCTCTGATAATGTGAGATGGGTTGGTTTCACAGAGATTTTCATGCACTCGTATTCCTTTAAAGTCTCGTGTGTCCCAGCACTCTGTTGTAGAATTCCTTTTACTTTGTTTCTTATTATCCCAGATAAAGAAAATTATAAATCATGAGGCAACAGTAACATAAAAATATCTTACATCTAGTTTCTGTTAAGAGAGAAATCCTACATAAATTCATTAATTAGTGGGTGGTTTCAGCCATTTACTTTGATCCTGATTATATTTGAATGTTTTAATCTCTTCTGAGGTGAATGTTTGTCTCTGCATCTGTCCCAGCTGCTCTCACAAAGATCAGCCGGTGATTTTTATCGTACTTAGGGTTTCCCTTTATCGAAATGCGGCACACATGCTCTTACTTTGATCTTTGTGAGGACTTCCAGACATAATGCATTCCCAAACCCCTAGTCTTAATCCAACATCCAAACTAACCCCCTAACCCTAACCTAAACCCAAATCTAACCTCAATCTTTAAACTATTTCTTTACTCAACCAGTCCACTGGAGTTGTGACACACAACAAAATATCCTTCCCAAAAAAGGTCCCGACTTTGATAGTAGAATGTGGATTTTGGTACTCAATATGCAGCAAATACACACACACACACACACACACACACACACACACAGAGTGTATGATGCTATATTTAGCTGAGTGCTGCAGGAGAGAAAGTGGTAAATTTTTAACTCTCCTCTGGGTGTGTGTCTGTGTGGGAGGGGGTCACTGTGACAACCCCCTGGTTTGATGATGCCTGATGACGTCACGTCATCACCATATTATCACTTTGTTCTTGTGAGGACCTGCTCTGTACAGTAAAACTCCTCCTCATTTTTCACCTCCTCCAGGCTGATACAGTTTCACCTGAACTCTCCTCTGTGTCCTGTCTCACTTCAACACTCGTCCTGTCTCTTTCGTCTTTCACCTTCCAACATTAGATCTCCTTTTGTCCTTTCATCACATGTTGTTCTCCCCTTTCTTCACTCCCCTCTTCGTAACCACACCTCCCCTTTCTGTCTGCTCATGTGCCCTCTTGACCTCAACACCAGCTACTTTCTCTTTCAAAGTCACTGTCGTTTAAATGGGAACCATATCCATCTGAAACAGGAGGAGGTTTATTATTTTGCATTTTATATTTTGATGACAGAAAATGTTCAGCTTTTCTTAAACAAAACTGTGCTTCCAAGAGGAGAATCTCTGCGACACCCAGTTTCTTGATGAACCTCCTCTGCAGCCTTTTGTTTAATCAGAGGAGGGCTGGAGGAGGAGGTGGAGGGGCCTCCAGGTTCTCCAATGAAAGGAACGATGGAGGCTTCCACTGGGATCTGCAACATCTCCACCAAGATTCGTCCTGGTCTATAGGAAACAAGATTAATATTTCATTATGTTAAATCTCCTCAACTGTCATTATATGATCCTTGTACCTGTTTCCTGTTTCAGTTTTAACATTTGTGTTATGTTTCATAAGGCTCCTATTCTGTCTCGTGTTCCATTTTTCTTCAAATTCAGTACCATCATCATCTGCTTTGATCTTTTATGAATAAATCAATAACATTTGAGCCAATGAACACTGTACAAAACTATGAACATGAATACCAGATCAGCCAGTGGTTCCCCTCACCTGCCGCTCCCGTCCATCAGGTCCAACCAATATTTTCCAACATAGAACCAGGGCCTGATCGTTGAAGGCTCTGCCCCCTCTACTACTCTTAGAAACCCTGGTAAGTATGTTAAAGTAAGCCTGTGTTTTGAGAGTGAAGCACTGTGGTTTGGATGATCAGGAGTTATAAGTTCACTGAAATAGAAGAGTATGAGACCATGACCAGCCTCATATGTGAGGAGGTTTTAAAATCTACTCTAACAGGGAGCAGTATAGAGAAGCCACTACTGGACTAATGTGATCACTTTTCCTGGTTCTAGTCAACAAATGAGCAGGTGCATTCTGGTCCAGCTGTAAAAGTGAATTGCAATAATCCAGCCTGGAGGAAATAACTGCCTGATCTAATCTTCTGCATCAATTTGGGACAAAATGTGCTGAAATTTAAATGAAGATGTTGAAACATGCTTAATATGGACGTCCAAAGACAGATCCTGATCCTGAATAAAACACCGAGGTCCCTTACTGTGGTACTGGGAGCCAGGTTAATGCCACCCAGTAAGGATCCATCAGTAGAGAACATGGTCCTCAGGAGTTTCAGGCCTCTTTGATGACCAGTTTTATCTGAGTTCAACTGGACAGTGGTCATCCAGACCAGCATGTGGGGTCTGGTTCCAATATAAATAAAACTGGGTGTCATCAGCATAACAGTGGAAGTTTTTTGAAGGTACCAAGAGGGAGCATGTAGAAAATAGACACAAATGGACCGAGCACTGAACCTTGTGGTTGAGAACCTTTAGTTATATATATATATAATATATATATAATAATGGCATTCATTATTAACATGGACAAGCCAAGACCGATCTGACAGGTAAGATTGAATCCAGTTTAAGGCAGAGTGTTAATACTAAGTTATTTTTCAATTCTTAGTAAGAGAACATGGTGGTCAGCTGTTTCAGAAGCAGCACTATGGTCGAACAGGACAAGAACAGACATCAGGCCTCTATCTGATGCTGGAAGAAGGTCATGAGTGACTTTCACAAGCACCATTTGAGCTAAAAGGCCTCGAAAAGTCTCTTGCTTTAGCGGTACCTGCAAAATTAGCTGGAAGCCACTTTCTAGTGAGCTTAGTCCAAAAGTGAAGACGTGAGATTTGTCTATTGTTGGCTAACATGTCTGCATCATCTAAAGGTTTCCTGATTCGTGGTTTAATAACAGCTCCATTAAAAGACTGTCACGCATGCGATACAGCGGCAGAGCGCTGGTATCTAAGAGACATGTGCTAATAGATGGAAAGCTCTTCCTAGCAGTTGGGATGGGCTCTGAGAGACAGGGTGTTGGTTTGGATGAATTTATATTCATATCTTCTGGACTGTGACATGTTCTGGACAGAGCCGTCAACTGATCACCACCTGCTGATGACTATGACCAGATGGAGGAAGACCTCGAAGACCAGGTAGTGAGGTAGTGAGAGTCTGCAGGCAACAGCTGGCTGAGGCACCTATCAGGTCTCTGACAGAGCTTTTGCTCCATTCTGAGTGGGCCTTGATCCACGCTGCCATTGCTGAAGCCACGGCCTGGTGCTGCAGCCATGAGGTTTAATGGTGTCTTAGTGGGGGGGGGGAAATACAAGAAAATGACAGGAGGCACGTTAGAGACAGACAGACAGAAATTTCCCTTTTAATTACAGCCAGAGTTGACAGAACTCATCACTTGGTCCACTTCAATTAACCCATGGCCCAGCCAACCAGACGCTATCTCATTAAGACGGCCCCCATCAGCAGCAAGTGGCCACTCCTCTAATCCGTCTCTCTGTGGGACAGGAAGTGCTGCGCAGATAATTAATGTGCGAGGCAGCATCTCCCTGCTGAGGGCCTCGCGCTTGACCTCCATCAGCAAACTTCAGCGCGAGCAGACGGAGGATGTGGCTAAAACAGGGAGGATTGGTGGGGGGACAGCGGGGAGCCGCAGGTTCACCTCTGTCAGCCGCAGCGATAACAGCAGCGCCCAACTTTCTTCAACTTCATTAGAAAACTTCGGTGCCAAACGGAAAGACAAGAGCAGGGACCAGAAGGTGTTGGGTCCAATCCTCTTCACCCAAGTAATCTTTTACCAGCAGATGGAAATTCAGAAATGTTACTATTCTGGAAGTCGGAGGCGTCGAGATATCAAAGTTTTAACCACCAGAGTCCAAACTGTAATCGACTTTTCCATCCTTCAATGGCTTTTTTAACTCTAGAAATCCTACGAGTCATGCTAGCAAGCCTCAACTCAGCCGCTGCAGACTTGGAGGCCGCCGAGTCATTTCACACATACTGGTTGGTTACTGGTTTCCTACCTATTTCCCACACCTAAACATCATTTGTGCATATCCTGTCAGCTGGCTCTTAGGAAATGTCTTCAAAGTCACCATGTTTAAAACCTCAAATGCACATAAGAGCCTTTGGTAAAAAAAAAAAACCCCAGTTCTATCCATGATTGCTGGAAACTTGTCCTCTCTTGTACCATGAGCTGCTCCCAGTATCTAACTGGGAGGGTCCCTCATTGGAGCAGAGAGAAACCAGGACCTTTTCATTTATACCATCAATTCGCCCTCAGGCAGACCACAAGGACGTAAAAAGAAGACACACACACACGTCACCTGTCTCGAGACAATATTTTATCTCAGTTTCTGTCCAGTCACTATTATTCGACATAAATAGATCCATTGATTTAGAACATTTAGAAGTTGTGATACAGCGTACATACATACATACAGAGTTCAACAGTGCAAATAAAGAAAGAGCGACAGGCTGCGTCCCTGCCAGCACATGGACCCGTCCTAAAAACCTGTGCTCGGTGCAGCCTTCAGCGTCCTTTAGAGAGGACGACCAGGTCGCTTCTGAAGAGGTTAAAGCTGCGCTGAACACAAGCGGACGTGCCAGAGAGACGCTTTTATTTTCCAAAAAAGCAGAAATGTACAGGCAGTTTTAACGAACAGGTGGTGACAGGATGTCCCCGAGCGTCGGAAACAGCCTGTGGTGGACATTCATCTGGAGCTGAAGACACACAACAAAGGCAGAGACGGCGGATGAGCTTCATCACGTTCTACAGTCCAAATAGGACCTCAAAAGAGGGATGACGCGACCCAATCTCACAACGGCGGACTTGATGCTTTTGGTTTCAGTTTTCATCGTGCTTTTGCAGCAGCTTCAGTTCCCATGTTCTTAAAAATCAAAGGCTCATTTCATTAAAACTTTTGTTGATTAAATCTGTGATTATAAGAACCAGGAAATTCAGAAATTAGGTTTGAAAGACAACAAAGCAAAGCTTTTTTAAATCAAAAAAATTCATTAATATTAATGAACTCTGTATTTGTCGAGTTGTCCTACTTCAGATTTTGTGTCCAACCCCATAAAAGCAAGTCTTTATTTTAATTCTTTGGAATTTTTCTGACAGTTGTTGCCTAAAATGTGCAGATTAAATAAGGGATCATCATTGCTGATGCAAGTGAAGCACAAAAGTAGCACCAAATGGACGTATAAAGTGAAAATGCTGATGATCACTTTTCATAAGCGGCTTTCTTCTAACTGCCAGCCAATCAGAACCTCCAGCCTAATTAGAGATCACTTTTTCCTGCACTGCACCGTGTTCCATCTAGGATGGATCGTTGTGGGGATCCGATTACACAACGCTGACGACAACGCTGTGCGTTCGAGGCTGTGATGTTGGGATCCACTGATCCAAACAAGCAACCCCTGTTGACAAGAACGATGATCCAAACCCCTTAAAAGAGTCCTCTGGGCCCATCAAATATGTATGAGTTGGTGATTAAACCAGAGACTGATTAGTTCAACTGCTTCTCCAGACTCAGAAGCCGTCAATATCATAGAACACTCAAAACAACAACCCGACAACACACATGAAAACAGAACCGGCTGGATGTGGACAGGCTGGACCGACGATGATCTGGTCCCGGATTCATGACATATCAACGCCTCATGTTTATCATTGTAGCAAGTTCAAGCGTCAGTAAGTCACATGACCCGTCTGATTGGCTTCCTGAGTTTCACCCTCCAACGTCCTGCCCTGCATCTACTGGGTGTTACTGACGCCGGGACGAAGTGACTGGTCGCTCACAGTAAACCGACTTCAGCGCCGACAACGATACCATAAACCATCCTTCATTTACATTTGCAACCTGACGTCATGGCCTCAGTTTCACCGGTTATTCCTCGGCATCCAGTTAAAGTAATCATGGACAGATCCAGCTTCCAATAGGAAAAAACGACAAAAAAAGAGGAAGAAGCTGCCTGGAATTCTCCAAAAATGATATCATTTGACAATGTTTGTTTTCTAGCTGGTTGCCAGAGTAGCGCAGTCCAATTCTTGTACATTCAAAAGCAACCCAAAGGAGCTGAGCTCAGCGTTCCCGCTCCTGCAGCTCACGGGCAGAGATGGGGAGATGAGAGCAGCTCCAGGTGGTGCGAGGGAATGCCGGGGATGGGTTGTGGGTGCAGGTCCGCACCTTCCAGTTGGGTGAACAGTAGTCAAGGTAGAAGGAAGGGAAGGAGCAGATTAATTCACTCTGATCTGGCTGTGCTGCCAGCAGGAGCGCTGTCTTTGCCGAGCCGAACCAGTTCCTGGGACAGCAGCTCCAGGTCCTGCACAGAAAGACACTTTGTGTTCAGTTCATTTGCCAGATCAGTGCGGCAGCTGGATGTGTGTTGTGTGTGTGTGTGTGGGGGGGGGGGACCTTCTGCAGGTGCATGTTCTTGGTGAGCTGCTCCTCCAACATGTTCTGCAGCTTCTTGTTCATCTCTCTCAGGTTCTCGTCTCCCGGTTTTACCAGATCTCTGAGGACTGAGCCCAGACCTCCTCGGTCCCCCTGAGAACTGCTGTAACCTCCGGCCACACTGCCCGACACATCTGAGGAGGAGGAGGAGGAACCACACACAAGCTGAGTCCCACACCAGGAACTTGTCTCACCGAACCTTCCACATGATGAGGACAGGTAACTTTTACGAGAACCGCTCTCGGCTGTATTTTACATGCTGGCAGGAATATTTAGAGCTATTTTAGAGTGTTTGAACATCTCTCGTCTGTATCCAGCTGCAGTCCTGATTTGGTTCCCACAGAATTTCTCCAGAGGTGTTAAAGTGTCAGATCGATCTACTGATTAAATCTTTTAACCCTAATTTGCTCCATTTCCTTTGCTGGGTTGCTGTGGCAACACCTCAGATTATAATAATTTCGGACAGATTGGCTTCATCTAAAGTTTTAGACAACAGTTTCCACTCAGCTTCAAGACGTGGTGTGTGGAAATGACCTCTTTGGGAAATTTCAGTCTGTTTTCCAGCATTACTGAGCGCTCCTCCCTCCCTCACTCACTCACTCCCTCCCTCCCTCACTCACTCACTCACTCACTCACCCCCTCCCTCCCTCACCGACTGTTCATTAAAGTCGGGAGCGACCTCGACTACGGGCTGACAGCAGAGACTTGATTCTTAATCCTTCCTGACCCGAGCGCAGCCTTTAACAAAGTTGATCATCATCTTAATTGTTCGTCTGAAGTCCTGAGTGTGTATTAAGGACACGGCTCTCAGCTGGTTTGCCTCCTGTCTCTTAGAGAGAAGCTTTGCAGCCACCACAGGTGAGTCATTGTCCCCAGGCCGTGGTCCCCGCGGTGTGCCCCAAGGTTCCATTTCAGGACCGACTTTCTTCTCTATTTATATGCAGATGACACACAGATACACAGTCCCAAGAAGCTGTTGCTGCTGCCTCCAGGATATGAAACTGTTGGATGGTTCAAAACCTTTTACAACTTAACAAAACATAAAAGTGTCCGGCCTGTGTCCCGGAGGGCTCATCAAAAACTCGCCGACAGAGATTTTGGCCTAAATTTGCTCGAGAGCTCTCCTTTGACCAAAAAAGGAAAAGCTCCAGGTTGAAATGAGTCCTGTCAGTCGTCCAAGTAACTGGACGCTTGCAACTGCACTCTGTCCAGTCCCTCTCAGCTGCAACCACGTTTTAAAGCATCTTTGGGTCGGGCCCTTATCCAAGTGAGTGGGTGACCCCAAGAATGCCAGCATGAGGTCCTCCGGCTGCAGGTCAGGGACCTTCTGGTTTTTTCCAGTGATACAAAATAAATAATTCCATTCATATACTTTGACCAACTTATCGACAGTTATTTCTGCTGCCTTTGCCGGGGGACCGATCGTTTCACAAAAAATGAGGTTGAAACTCGTCGTCAGCTTAGCCGCTGTTGCCAAAATGCACCATTTTTGTTTTCTTATAAATT